>NW_021633816.1:0-43309 GCF_004799145.2 Neltuma alba
TAACACCATAAAAATGGAAACGTTATAACTTCTAGGAATTTTAGGAGCACATGGCAAAGAGACAATTTTATGCGCAAGTGAGACTTGCACCACTGACGTGTTCCTTGGGAATGTTTCGTGGGAACAACACTAAATTCTTTGTCTTGAAATTCCTAATGGAAGAGGCATGACCTTGGTTGGTGCTTTTCTTTCTAATTTTTAATCGTTGGTTCACGATCAGTGTAATTAATGGCACGCAATATTACTATTAACGCAGAGCATTTTTGAATTTGGAGTTTGGTTATACCTGTGGGTTTATTCTTGAGTTCATCGCTATACAAAATCTATTGCAGGTTCCTGGAAAGTCTGCGCAGGATTGCTTTGAAAGAATTCACCAAGACCATTTAACTCCGCCTCAACATCAGCCTCGATCAAGGGCGAAGAAAATGAAGTCATCACCCCTTGATGAAGTTTTGCTTTCAGCAAGTAAGCTGCTCAAACCTATTGTTAACAAAGCTAGAAGATCAAGTTGTTCAAAATCAAAGAGTTATCTTACTCAGAAGTCTTTCAGAAAGCTGTTACAATGCAATCGAAAAGTTGATTCAGACCATGAAGGGGATTTATTTTTGTTCTTGAACCCAATGTCGACTTTTCAACTAATGCTTTTCCGCCGAGTGATGCACTCTCTACTCCTGAGAAGCTAGATGAAAAGCAAGGATGGGTGCAAAGTTGCAATGAAAAATCATCTTCACGCAATGGAAAGACCCTTTCAAGGTTCAGCAGTTCATGCGATTCAGATATTCTTAGTCCCCCTGTACTGAAACAAGTTAAGAACAGGGCACTGCATGAGAAGTATATTAATCAATTACGCTGCCGAGAAGCTAGGAGAAGAGCAGCATCTGCACGAGTACAAATGTCCAAGCCTGGGAAAGCAGTTAGTAATGAAAGCAACGTTCAGAAGAGGGGCGTGGTTGAATCTGCAAAAGTTGCCTTGGTGTCTGAAGCTAGAGATGCCATAAAAATGTTTCAACATTCGCAAGCCAATCTCATGGATAGTTATAGCTCTGATGAAGACATTGATGACCACGTTGAAGCCGAAAATTTTGATGATGAAGATGAAATTCAATAGATTTAACTTGAATCAATTGAGTTGTATCACACCATCTTTTAGCCTTGTTGACTGGTAATTGATAGACTAGTGTATAGTAGCTGACTTTTAGATAGTGTAGTTTGGTCACAGCCTAATACTGGCTAGCTCTTGTAAAATTTTTCTCTAGCTAATAAAAATGGGAGATCCAATTTTTCCTGGGTCCAAAAAATGGTTTGTGATCGCGGACGATTTTCTAAATATCATGCACCAAATTGGGGTAGCAACGATTGTTTTCTACCTGCCTGACTACTTAAACTGTTCTGTTACCTTTGGCATTTGACTAAGCTCTATGTACTCTACTTTGCAAATAGCTTTAAAATAGAGGTTGCACTCTCGCGGACATGGATGTTCCTGATTGAGGCCTTGAACTTCAAGGTTAGCTTGGTGACCCAATGTCTGTCTCCCCTGTCTGTGTTTCTTCCTTCTTCATCCAATGCATTTTCCATCTTTATTGAGGCCTACCTACCAAGCCGCGAGGAAAGATGAAGTTATCATGAGCAACGACGGCACTTTGAGTTCCCGTTTCATCTTCAGGTTAGGTCCCTTTGCGAATGTAAATAGTCTGTTTACTCTATTTATTTTTAATTTGAACTTTTTTTCTCACCCTTGCCTCTGATGGCAAGGGTTCTGCGTGGTTAACTTGGACACATAACCCGTTAGCCATAATTCTCGAATTACATACTATATTCTTAGTCAAAAAGGAGATTTTTCAACTCACAATTATTGACGTACTTGCAACTAAAAACAGGACTAGTACTTTTCTGGTTATCTTGCATATCAGTAGTTTTACACTTTAGAGGCATCAGTCTGTAGACTTTCCCTTCAAGCTCGTCATAAAAGATAGCATCAGTTTCACTTGTACGTCTAGGGCAGCATCCCAACCTTACACATGTGGGCTCCTCAATTTATTTGCAGCCATTGTGAAATTATAAAGCTGCAAGAGTGATTCATTTTAAAAGTGGTCCATTGGCAATTCAATTATCGACCTTGCTTCTCATAGCGTAAGATGGGCTATCTAACAGAAACCAGAATCCTTTTTATAATTGTAACATCCAGAAGCTGTTAGTGACTGGCTTTAGTTGCCACGCAAATATAACCAGATGACAGACAATTATTCGCTTGATGTCTGAGTGGGGAGGAAGAAAAAAAAACTCTCAACATGTAACGTATTCAGGAATCTATGAATGAGCAGTTGGATTCCTCTTTCGTGTTCAGCAATAATTCAACTTGATTGAAACATGTTTAAAAAAAAAAACATACTGATATTCGTCTGATGAGAACTCTGATGCCTTGTACCAAGATACCCCAATATATGATAAAATAAAGGGTAAAGCTGTATAAAGTACATCATTAATCAATACTAATTTATTCTGAAGAACTTAAAGGTAAAAATTGCTTCTCCACCATCTGGAAATAGTTTTAGCTACTTGTCTATACTGCTCACATCTTGGTCCTATAGACATCTCCCACCATAACCAGCATTTCTGAACAGTGCTTGCTTTATCTCTTCAGAGCTAATACCAGTTCCTTGCTCGGATGCCTAACAACCAGAGAAAGAATTATCATTAGTAAGAGATATAAATGCTTTCCAGTAAGAATTTGGAGATTTAAATCCCTTAGAAATAAGGTACTTATAAACCTCTGAGCAAGATGCTTGCATTGAAAAATCATTGAAGCTGCTTATAACACATTGTTGAATCTCAAGACCTAATGCTTCGAGGGTGTTCACTGTTGATAGCAACAATCCGGCCCTTGTGCCACAACAGATACTGACTTTGGTGTCTTGATCTCTCTTCTCTACCTCAAACTGCCAAAAATATCACAGAACTTGTATTTATTCAGGCACTGGACCATTGATTATGCATCAATTTTAGGGGATTAGAACC
Source organism: Neltuma alba (assembly GCF_004799145.2). Lineage (NCBI taxonomy): Eukaryota > Viridiplantae > Streptophyta > Magnoliopsida > Fabales > Fabaceae > Neltuma > Neltuma alba. Next base: position 3,016 of record NW_021633816.1, read on the forward strand.
ATACCTTGGGTGAATTTCTTACCATCACTTCATTTGGCTTCATCTCTCTGGATTACCCAATAGGTTTATCTGATTTACACCCTCTTCCGTTCTTTCTTCTTGCAGCTTACTGATCCTTTCTAGAAGCTCTTTCATATAATCTATGGTGTCTCCAAGAATAGAGGTCCTGTCCATCTGTTAATGTTGACATATCCATATCAGTTTCAAGCGTCAACCGCCAAGTGAACTAAAAATTCTTCAAGTATAACATCTGGAAAATCATGTATACTACTTTTTACCTTGCTGATCTTAGGAACTATAGACCTTAGCATGGAGAGGCGGTCATTGAGGCGCTTTCTTCTCCTTCTTTCTGCCATTAGATTCTTGGAAGGCTGCCCTTCAAGCTTCTTGGACTTGGGTTTTTTCTCCCCACACAAACCCACGTTGAAGGCTGGAACTTCTGTGGCTTGTTCCTCAATTTTGCAGACAGTGTTCATCTCTTCAAGGCTCTGATTTTCACTCCCCAGAAAGCCAAACTCTTCATCCTCCATTGATGGGTTACTTTCTTGCGCAGGAAATAGCGCAGAATCGTCATTCCTGGCGTATGAAGAGTCAAGCTCTGTTACTGTGAAGCCATCAACAAATGGGTATGTTGCTTCATTAGTGTATGAACACTCAAATCTAGGGTCTAGTGGGGTGGAAAAAGAATGCAATGGAGGATTCAGAGGAGCTAAAGGTGGGTTATCTACAAAAGAATCAAGACTCCAATCATTGTTGGGGAATATCTCACCCAACCCAGATGAAAAAGTGCCCCAAGTGTCTCTTCTTGGAGCTAGTAGTTCCTCCAGAAAACCGAGTTGAGTAAGCTCCATCACTTTCTTTTTACGTCTCTCTATCCTTCCCTGGTGTTATAAATGGGAAGGTGAAATTCTGATCTAGACAGAGAAAAGCTTGGTGAATAGAGAATGTGAAGATGGGGGAGGGATTTGTTTAAATAATGCAAGAAACGGAGTCCATTTCTTTATCAGCAGGAAATCATCATTACAGAATGAACTACAGTAAAAAAGTTGTGTAATAGCACCTAGAGATAGACTTAGATGTAAATGGAATCTAATGTTTCTCTCTCTTGCTTTCTCGCTAGTCGCTCCCAAGGTGAATAAATGTTGTTTTCACCGAAATAATCAAGGGGACAGGAATCGTGTTATTTTTTTTTTTTAATTCCCAGGGTTTGAAGGGTTTGACCCACAAATCTGTCCTTACTGAAAAATGGTGGGGTTAGCATCATAGACTGTCAGGTACTTCTTCCACTTTTATGAGGCAACTCTCCTACCCCTCTGTTATCCCCCAAACAACCCCACCCTCTCTTCCTCTTGCTTTTCACTTCTCAGAAAAACTATCCAAGTGAATTGACGACGGTTTTTTTTTTTTTTAAAAGAATGCATTTTCTCTATTGTTTTCCCCTCACTATTCTTTTGAAAAGAATAAGCAAACTTATCCGCATATATATATAAATAAAATAATTTAACCATGCTCCTCAATTTTCGAGACCTTTGTTCTTTTTAAATATCTTTTTAGTAACTTTTGACATAGTTAAGATATATATAAATTGTTGTGAATCTTCATTTCTCATTAAATAAATTGCTAATTATTTCAACAAAATTTTTTAAAATAAATATATTGTTTAAATTATATGTTTTTTTAAAGATTTTATATACCCAAATACAAGGAGTGCGTGTGCTTGTTCTGCAAGGAATTTAAACTAATTTCCTTTTTTTTTTTTGGGTTGCTGCGAAGAAACTAGACTCTGGCTACAGGGCTAGGGTATCTGGAGAGTGGAGACTTTATGGATTTCTTCCTTCTTCTTTTTTTTTTTTAAATGAAAAGTGGCAATTATTTATTATAAAGCCAAACAAACTTCCCTCATGACATGATTGTTCATGTACCCATTCAAAGAATCAACTGTAGCCAGAGACAATAAACTAATCTTCCTATTAATTCTCAATCAAAGCGGGCAAAAAAAAAATCTTAATAAAAAAATGTAGGCCTAACTTTTTAACTTGTTTAAAGGAAGTTCTATAAAATTAAATCAATTTTTAACATTTAACTAATTTTAACTGTTTTTTTATTTAAATAAGTGAATGAAGTAATTAACAGGTGTTTGTTAAAAGGACGGATGGATTACAGAGTCCGTTTGAGAGTTTTAACCTTGATCTTCAATATACACAGTCCAATTTTCTCATGGTCACCTATATTGATTATTTCTTTATCATAATATCCATATTTTTTATATCATTTTAATCACTATATATCAAATTTAATACTCCTTTTGGTCTATAATATAAGACGCTAATTTAAAAAAAAAATTGTGGTCCAAGATATAAGACGATGTGAGAATAATTCATGTGATTTTTTTTTGTCCCTATTAAATATCGAAAGAGAAGAGAGAGATGAGAGATAACAAAAGTGTAACATTAAAAGAGATATTTTGGGGGAAAAAAACAAGCATCATAAATGACATATTTCTAATTTAATTATTTCAATTATAAAAATTAATATTTATAAGTTTGATCTGTAAATGACATAACTCAACTTGAAAATATTAAAACTTGCCTCATAAATATTAAATCCCCTTCGAATTGTTAATATTAAATAAAATTTGAGCAGACAAACTGTATTTAATTTCTTATCTAATGCCTATAAAAACATTTCCTAATTTTAAGTTGGACAAAATGTCTTGCTGGATTATTTTTTTTCACCAGAATGTCTTGCTTGATTATACAACTTTGGAGCCCAAAAAAGATTACACAGCTTCGGATTTCCCCTCAAACTAAAACAAAAGATTTATAGACTTCTTTATTTAATTCGAAGCCCCTCGCCTATTTAGTTCACTTCACTTGCGCAATTCATTTTTTGTACGGCTAAAATTGGTATTCCTACAAACGATAACAAGAAGCAAATATGATCCTGAATATTATATCGAATCTAGTGAACGATTTATACTATATTCCAAAACTTATGAATAATATGATTTTTCATAAATATTACTACTTTCAGCCCTAATTATAAAAGCTAGTTGACTAATTTAAAAAGATTAAAAAAATAAATTAAATTAGTTATTTCAAATAAATATGTGTTATCTTTCCTAAAATATCTTTACTAACAAAATATGTTAGTTAGAACTATCATTATTAGAAGGATTACTCTGGAAAAAAAATAGACAAATATTAGAGACAAAATAGATTGGGGTCTTATATTTATGACCAAAATAAAAGTCAAATGAGGTTTTATACTAACTCCGGTACTTAATATAAGAGCTAGTTGACTAATTTAAGTAGATTAAGAAAGTTTGTTGAGCACTTGAGCTAGTTATTTGCAATAGTTAAGTATTGTTTTCTTTAAAATACCCTTGTTAATTATGTGAATTAGCTAGAGCTACAATTTGATTGAACTTTTAACATGTGTACTATTTTGAAAAAATAAATAAATATTAGAGACAAAGTATGTTAAAATCTTATACTCCTCTGGTCCTAAATATAAGACCCTTATACACTACCCTTATATTTAGTATAAGGGTAGTGTATAAGGGTCTTATATTTAGGACTGGAAGAGTATTTAAGACCAAATTGAAAGGCAAACTACCTCTTATATTAAATATCAGAGGTAGCATATAATAATATCATTAAAAACCATCTTGTGCAATCATTTTGTAAACTCACCTTTTTATCAACTCGCCGTCTTTCCCAACGCATACATGACCAACGTGTTTCCATTTATTTTAATTGTAAATTACAAAAATTAACATTATTGGACTAAATGAAAAGGCTTTTAAAAAAATAATGTCATCACAAACATTCCTGAGACCCTTTTCGTCTCGCTTTTAAAACCTAAAACACTCACAGGAGGAAACATATGTTATAAAGTGATTCTAGAAAGAAATAAAGTGAACTAACAAAGAAAAAAACTTTATGTGCCAGCTTTTCTTTTTAAAAAAAAAAATCACCATCAGAAGTAAATTCATCGGGTTATTAGTATTTGACAATTTTACTATGGTTGCCCACTCAAGTGGTTGGCTTAATCATTTTTAGTTCCCCAATCATTGAATGTAATTAATTTAGAGTATGTGTTAAGCTTTCCTATAGACAACATTCGATCAGGTGTTAGGTGAGGTGACGACCCCCTATATTTTTAATCATGTTCAGTACTACGTGTAATTTTAATTATTAAAAGTTATATAAATGTTATATTATTATATATATTTTTAATATATGGTGTAAATGGAATAAGAAAAAAAAAAGTGGTAATGTGATAATATAGAGAAGTGAAATGCTGCCTCCTCCGATTCACAACATGAATCATTTTTACAAAAATGTATTGGTTTACGATATGAATAACTTAAAAAGTAATTAACATTTATTTATTAATTTTGTAACCCATAATCAATATTTAAATGTGATTTATTGTACTGTTCTTTCTCTCATTCACAACCTTGATAAAAAGATTTTAAATTCGAGGCAGATTTAATAAGTTAACTACTATTTTTTTATTATGATGAATTAATTAAGATGATCTAATTGCTTATAGATATTCTTTTTTGAAGACAATCTGATTTGAGGCACAGTAAAATACTAAATATATACATTTTTAGTATGTGATGTGAAGGGAATCACGAGGAGGGGAGGAAAACGAGATGAGATGAGATGAAGGGAAGGAAATCAGAAAAGGCGACAATAATTACAGATACGCATGCATGCATGTCTGTGGACGTTGTGATATCACATTTCCCACTTCTCTGTCACTCCCTTTGTCCTCTTTCACCGTCCTAGGGAACATCCCAATGTGCATTTCACTTCACTTCCATCTCACTTTCATCTGTACATATACATACATTCATATAAATATATATATATATATATATTATTAAAATGTAGTGTATTATCAGGATAGCATATATATATTCTTTTTAGGGTTAAGGTACGCCCAGCACCCTACATTATTTATCCAGGTGCATTCAGTGACCTAAAATAATTTTGAATACATCCAGTGTCCTAAACTAATTAAAATGGTGTGTCCATATCCCATCTAACAGAAATGTTATGTTTAAACCGTTACTTCCTGACTTAGCTTAAAGTTGACCCCAAATATTCTACATGGTAGACACATGGGCACCCGATGTGTATTATTCTTACTCAAAAGTCAATCTATTTAGAAGAAGAGGAAGGAAATAAATTCAATTTTGAGTAAGAATAATACACATCATGTCTATATGTCTACCATCTAGAATATCTGGGGTCAACTTTAACTGAGTTAGGAAAGTAATGATAAAACATAACATTTCTGTTAGCTTGAGATATGGACGCACCATTTTAATTAGTTTAGGACACTGGATGCACTCAAAATTATTTTATGCCACTGGACGCACCTGGGTAAATAGTTCGGGGTGCTGGGCGCACCTTAACCCTTCTTTTTATATCATCCCATTTATAAGATATTTCTAAATATATTTACTGTAGTGAACAAGAAGTGGGTAAGACCACATTATTATTATTTTTTCGGTGAACAGAAATTTTAGGAAGGGGTTAGGCTTACTAACGATCTAATAACAGAGAAATTAACTCATGATCTACTAAAGCTTGTTCCTACTAACACGAGAGCATGGCAAGTAAGTTTTTTTATTTTATTTGATTCACTAGATAAGAATCTTCCAGCTTCATTAAGCTATGAATATGCCTCCCTAGCATCTTGACTAACTCTAGATCGAATCCCTGTGAGAGTGTTTGATCCTTTTCCTGGACAAGGGTTAAGACCACATTATTAGTTCTGTCTAAAAAATTGACTAAAATTTCAAACTTGCCTGTATTAATCGCATGAATATAATGAGAAGGTGACAAATTGAAAATATAAAACCAATATATTGAATGGGGAAGAATGGAAAAAGGGTTAAAAAAAAAATCCACTTGATGCTTTATGAAAAAAGATTGAAATTTTATTTTGGTTCAAGTGTCTTGTATATAAATAGGATTGGAAGGCGTGAATAGAGGGTGAAACAGTTAATGGAGAAGGAGCATTGCATGTGAGAAAATTGGGGTCTCTCTCACAAGTTTGGATGTGATTTGCTTGCATTGTGACAAAATTAAAAGGCCATAAAGTCCAACGTATACATACATACATATCAAAGGAGGATTGTGATCCAAAGCTAAAAATGGTGGATTGTCACTATGCATAGGTTGTTCCACAAATAGCACGAAGACCCACCATCACTGTGATTATAACAAGACAATAATATTCTTCTCCTGCTACTAAGTTTTCACGACACTAGTTTATGACGGTTATTATAAAAAATATAACAGTGACATTTATGTAATTATAGGCATATTTTTAAAAGCGATTATTTAAAAAAACCGTTTTAAACGGCAGTTTTTTAAATAACGGCCGTAAAAAGTCTATCAGAATTTTAAAATCCATCGCTCAATAGCTTTCACTTTTCAGAGTCAGAGTTCATAGTCTCCCATACCATCCTCACTCGATTTTCTCTCTCCTCCTACATTTGTCGGCGTTTATCCATTGCTTCAATCATTTCTGCTGTGTTCTTCCATCACCGTCGCTGTTGCTGTTGCCGTTGTCATCGCCTCATCCTCTTCATTCTTATTTGTGAGTTTTTCACCTCCATTCTTTTCATGGATTTCATAGTTTTTGTAGTTTGATATGATTATTTTCTTTGATTAAAAATATAATGTTTAATCTGAGTTTAAAAAGATCTAATTTTTAGTAGATTTGAGTCTTTGATTTTATCAAATCTAAGTCTTTGATTTTATCTTTATTAAATCTTAATGGCTTCGATCTGGTGGCTGAAGGTGAAGCTAAGTGACGCTATTACGGCGGGAAAAAATCTATATTTACTCCATTAGAATGCTTTTAACTGGTGAGAGACTTCTTTTGAGGCTTTGTTCTTTCGTTCTATCTTGATCAGTAAGGTGAAACATAGCCTAAAAAAACAAAAAAATTTCACTGCGGTTATTTATATAACCGCAGTGAAAAGTCACATACCACGACAGTTATTAAATCACCGTGAAATCCTCTACATTCTATGTCAATGGCATAGACGTCAGACTCAAATTCACCATACAAAGCTCATTTTAACCGCCGTTTAATTTTTGTTTGGTAGTAGTGTGCGTTGAGCCTAAGCCTCCAACCAAACATTAAGTTTAATAACATAAAATTAAAATTATGAGTTTAATTTTACTTGTAATCTTAAATTTTGTTTAATCCATTTCCTCGAAGGCAGGAAGGTACGATGTGAGATGAAATGACACGACAAGACCACCTCCTCCTCCTTCTCCCAACAAAGTGATGACCCAATGGTTGTGTGTAATTAATGCATTAATCTTCCGATTTTGGTACAAGTTTTCATCATTCCTATGGTTAGTACCATGTGATTATCTTCTTCTCCATCTTTAATAATAATTGCCTCATAATTATCCTCTCTAATCAAACTCCCTCCTTTTCTTCCACCCTCCTCCAAAAAAAAAAACCACAAATTATTTATGCCAACGCCAAATAATACTCCCTTACCGTAATATACTAATATTTGAAGTCATTTTTAATTTTAATTTGTGAATATAATTGAATAAAAATGGGTGACAAATGAGAAATAATGACAATGAGGAGATTGGAAATCAGGAGGCGCCCACCACATTCCCTAAAACCGCTTTTCGCTCAACTTTCACCTTTTGGCCTCTTCTTCTTTTGTCCTTTTCTTTCCTTCACTTTGTATCCCACACTCTTTTCCTCCCCTTTTTATCGTATTTATTTTTAAATTTTGTCTAGAATAACTTATAAATTTTTTTTAATTATAATTTACAGAATATGATATAAATATGTGAGAAAATTTTTATCTCGACTTATGTGAAGTGTACTTATAAATACTTTTAAATGTTATTCCAAATAATCTCTTAGTTGCTGCCCCTAGTATGAGAGTGAATTTCCCGTTATATATATATATATATATATATATATATATTATATCTATGTAACCCAGTGATTTGTACTTTTCTGGCCCTTAATATAAGACTTAATTAGATTAAAAAATTTAGATAAGTTAGTTAATTATAAGAAATATGACATATTTTTTCCTAAAACACCATAATCATCTTTCTTAATATCCTCACTCTTTTTTCTATTTGATTATGGTTAAGAGAGTATCCATAGGGATAATTTAGAAAAAATTGATAAATATGAGAAATAAGTCTTATATTTAAAACCAAAATCAACTCAATAATTAGATCCTATATTAAAGGCCAGAGAACTATATTATATATAGGAGTGGAAGAAGTAATATTAACAACTCATGTTTACCATACATGGAATTCCATCACTCCTCTCAAAATATCAAATATCCTAAATTAATGAAGATATTAATATTTTTTTAAAAATAATGTTGTTATATTTTTAAGTTAGATAAATTAAATATTAATTATTATATACTAAAAATTTCTCAATCTTTCTGTAATTTTTTGCTTTGCATTCACTCATTTAAAAATATCTAAAAATTCCTAATTATTTATAATATTAACTAAATACGATAATACATACTTATTATGCTATATAAATAATAAATAAAAAGGGTAACAGTCTAACTGTATTGCTTCAAAATATATAAAAGAAGGTAACATGAATTCAATGTTTTGAGAAATGAATTATACTACTCAATAATCATGCATTATAGTCTGATGATCCTGATGACTCGAACCTTTATTCGCAACATAAATCTATATTTTTTTTATTCATTAATAAAAATCAATTTGTTAGCCCTTATGATTTCATGAATTACAACTAATAAAATATTATTTCTGGTTCGTAATATAAGATTTATTTTATAGTAAAAAAACAGAGGAAGGTGGTACTACCTCCGGTCCTTAATATAAGACCCCGTTTGACTTTTTGTTTGGTCCTAATTATAAGACCCCAATCCATTTTCTCTCTCATATTTATATATATTTTTCCAAGATAGTCCTTCTAATAATGATAGTTCTAGCCAATATATTTAATTAACAAGAATATTTTAGGAATGATAACACTTATTTATTACAAATAACTAACTTAACTTACTTCTTTAATCTCCTCAAATAAGTTAACTGGGTCTTATAATTAGGACCGGAGGTAGTATAATAACTTTGACAAGTTCTTCATAAAACTTGAAGAAAACAATTCACTTTTGAATTGTGAGTGTTCCGTAAAAGTTGTGAGGTAGTATTGTTGGAGGTGTGCGGTAGAGATTGCAGAGTGACGTGTTTTGTGAATCATGAATGTATTCTAAATTTTTTTTTGAATAACATAAAAAGAGAATAATAAATTACATGCCAATGGTTTAAAAATTGCCAAACTAGAAAAATCATCAGCTACTCACGATTGTTATGATTCAAATTAAAAATGGTTAGACTAATGATGAATTGATGAAATAATAATTAAATAAAAAATAATATCACATACATATATAATAATATAAATATAAACATAATAAGGATCGGAGAATGAAAAATAATATCCTTAATTTATTTAAATTAGTTAATTAGGTCTTATATTAAAGATTAGAAGAGTATAAAATTATTAAACAGCTTAAATAAAATTAAATGGTCCTTTTCTTGAGTTAACGAGCTCACATGATATAATCATACATATGGTAACAAATCACATAACATTCCAAGCGAAGATAAGGATGACCCGAATTAGATTTTTCTTTTTCTTTTTTTAAGAGGAAAAACAATGATAAATGAACCAACGTTATACTATACCCACTTGATTTCGCAAAAACCACTCCATCAGTTCGCGGTTCAATTTTGGTTGTCGTCCAAACACCGCTTCTGGACAAGACTCAACTCTGACCTTGTTTAGAATTGCGATAAAAATATTTAAAAGCAGTTATTTAATTGTGATTTGTGAAATATAAAGAGTCTACTTGGATTGGTGGTAAAAAAAAAAAAAGAAACTTATTTTTAATCTGATTTTTAAAAAAGTGAGATTGGATAAAAGTTAAATTAGGCAATGTGATTTATGTCTGAATTGACTTTTATAAAAAATTATTTTGTAAAATAAAAATTTATTTGGATTATGATTGAATAAGTTGGTTTAGTTTGTAGAATGACCAAAATAGGTATAACTTTTATTAAATAAAAAAAATAAAATATGAATTTATAAAATATAATAATTTTAAATGAATTATGATAGGAAGAAGTTATGTTTAATAAATAAAATATATTTAAATTAGAAATCGTAGTAATATGAAAATTTTTAAACCAAATAATATCACATAATTAATTGGATGATATACTCTGCATAATTTATGTAAATATCAAATAAAAAATAATATTAAAATTAAATATATTATAAAACTGATAAAATTTATTTTCACTTAAGAGAATATTAAAAATAAATAATTAAAAAATGTTTTTGCATAAATTATAAGTAAGTTTTATGTGCTTTTATAATCGTGTTTAAAAATAACTTTTAATTTATAAGTCAAATTAGCCAAAAACTATGATAAACAGGTCTTAAATTTACAGACTGATTTATTGCACATATAAATTATTTTTTACCCCTCAAACGCTTTACCAAACAGGTACAAGATAAACATATGAGAATGCTTATAAGTTATAAACACTTGAGATAAACAGATGCAAATCCATGTCAACAACAGTTAGACCGTCGGTAGGAGGAGTAAATATGAAAGATGAGAGAGAGGAGAAGGGTGGGGCTGCCACGAGTCAAGTGGTGGAGCCACACCCCTAAACAAAGAACCACAAGGCTTCCATATCTGATCCCTCTTTCTCTCGCAACCCGCCTCATGTTCGTACTTCAACTGTAGACATGAACATTAAATCGTGCTCACGCCATTGAATTATTTAGGCTGGTCGGATAAGGCAGAAATGCCCCCTTTTGAGAAAAGAAAGGAATTAAAGTCCATTCCTTGTCTTAATTGGAATAATTAATGTCCATTCCAATGTCTATGGAAATCATGATTCCTATTCAATTCCAACGAGTGACGGAATAAGGTTTCATTTGACTACAATATTTTTCTCCATTTATATCTATATTGCTAAAGTCTAATTTTAGTCTCTTAAATTTACATAAAGTTCAGTTTTAATCTTTTAAGTTTTAAAAAATATTTTTAATCCTATAAACTTAACACTGTTAACTATTAACGAAAAATGCTGAGTCAGCAAATTTAAAATGCTGTGCTGGCTTAACAATTAAATACTGGCATATCCAAATTGTAATTAATTAATATACTTGTTTTTATATTTTAAAAATAAAATCAACCTTATGATGGATTAAAATTAAGAATTATTATGTGTTTATTTCCCTCCACTCTCTGCTTCTCCTCCCCTTCTGAAAGACTAAAATTAAGAATTGCTACTGTACTTATAGTTGCAGGGACGTACTGTGCTTAGAGTTACGTTGTTGAAGTCGTAGAATAATGGAAATGAGAGCTGCTGAGATACTTCTTGTTTTCCTTTGAGTTCAGAAATCAGAACGGTGGAGGTTTGGACATTTGGAAATTTGAAAAAGTTATTACTAGGTTTTTACTTATTTCTCAATTTACATATTTTAAATTTAAGACTAGCATGTCAGCATTTAATTGTTGGGTCAGTGAGCTGCCTTTTTAACCTAATGATTTTTAGGACATACTGTTCCGTTTTTTATTATAAGATTTTTTTAACTAAATTATACAATTTAAAAAAATAGTTAAAATTAGTTAAAAGCACTAAATACGTAGCAAAAGTAATTTTTTTCCAAACGTACCCTTATATATAAATGGGCAGATGTGATCAAAGAGTAATAGTGAAATAAATGAAGAAAGAGAATGTATTAAATGTATTAAACTAGGGATAAAATAAGTAATAGTGTATTAAATGTTGAGACAAACTCAAAAATAATATTATAAAAAGAGACAAACCTATTCAAAAAACTGGATTTTATAATAAGGGACGGAGGGAGTATTTATTATTATAATTCAATTCTTTTTAATAAGTAGTGCATAAATATTTTTACTGACTCCGAACTAGCATTGATTTTAATATATTTTTATATCGGGAATATCATATCACACAAATTCCTTTCTCACCCCAATCCCATGCACTTTAGAAAATACTCCTTAATTGCCCTCAATTAACAATTTTCTCAATTAACGCAACATTGAATGACATTAAATTCTAATTTAATTTATAATTTAATTAGGTGAGAAAATTCTAGTTAACATAATTCAACCCATCAATAGCGATATGAAACATGACAATAAGCAAAATGCACATTATTGTGAGACAAGGTCTGCATTATTGTTAACTGAACGAAACATCATTGTCAAAGATAAATTTGACAATAAAAATTTTCGTTCATATCATGATGGGCATTTTAAGTCGCAGTTCTGATGTATATGATCTACTGCTGGTCAAAAAAGATATATATAACCCACGCAAACTACCGTTTAAAAAAAAGGCAAGAAAAAAATAAAAAGCAACATTGGTAGTTTACTGATGATTTCTTGATACTAATCTTGCGAATAATATATGATCGAAGCTTCTCTCAGTTATTTCTCACCCCAATCGTTGATTTTAATTTTTCTGGCTTTTTGTCCTTCTCTTTCTCTCTTTGTGAGTACCTTTGTTATGCCATCCTGATCCAGATTCTGGTAGGCTAAACCATATATGAGCATTAACGTTGCGTGTTTCTCCCCTCTTCTATCTATTTTTTCTGACAAGAATAAAGCTCAAGTCTGATTTAAACTCAAAAAGTCTTTCGCGACTCTTTAATTAACATACGCCTCAAAACACTTTGAAGTCAACAATGGATCTTCTGGCAGCTAATCTGCAAAGCGCAAACAAATAGATGGAGACAAGCACGCATGCATATAGAGACAGACGCACACTTTGTTTTGTGTGTGAGAGTAGAGAGTGTTTTATCGGCTAAACTTGCGGAATGGTCAAGTTGTTGCTTGGTCTATCTGCAACCAAAGCACATCAACTTCATTGGCTTATAGTGATCACAACTGGCCAATATCATGATACCACATATATATATATATATATATATATGTATGGAGCTTGCTGCTCATCAATATTCATTATATTTGCCAACTCTTCTACAGTTATACTACTTTTGGTCTTTAACATAAAAGTTATATAATTAATTTATGAATATTAAGACAATTAGTTAAGTTAGTTGTTTATAATAAATATACATTCTAGTTTTTTTAAATTATCCTCTTTAGTTATGTGTATTGGAATTAATTGGGAGTCTCCTTAATATATGATCTCAGCAGAAATACTTTGGAGAAAAATTATATACTTGATGGGCAAAATAGATTAAGGTTTTTTATTTAGAATTAAAATGAACCATTTATCTAGTGCTTATGTTTAGGATTCAAAATAATATATATTGCTTGCAATTTCCCTTCGTATGTAAATTATCTTTGCATAGGCCAGTGTTTCTGCTTGTTACATTATTAATTTTAAGATAATAATTAAAAGCATATTACGATTCATCATTTCTTCCAAGTCAAGATGCACATGAAATTATAAATTCTAGCCATGTTCGCTCCTATACACGTAGATAATAATTCCAAAAATAAAGAATTGTTATAAGTCAAGGTTCTGAGTAATGTTTTTGTTCACACACGCAAGGGCTTGACAAATCTCATATTAATAGCGGCCATCACATGGAAGATTAAATAAAGTATGGCAATAAATTGCGGTTCAAGCAAGAGTCAAGACGAATTAGTGATTGAATTTGCCTCCTAATTTCATTCGTGTAACTACCATTTGAAAATTATCGATCTCTCTTGTCCTTAATATGGAAATTAGTTGAAGAATTGTATTTGAAATATAAGATTTTGATTCATTTTGTCTATTCTATTTATAATTTTTTTCTCAAGCTCATTTACCTAATTTATAGACTTATATAATATGTAATTAATGTTGAATGTTATCATTTTAAAGAGATCAAGTGACATCTATTATAACTAACTAATTAATTTAATTTTTTTAATCTATCCAAATTAGTCAACTAACTCTTATATTAAACTTTCTTGTCCTTAATATAGGAGTTAGTTGAACAGTTGTGTTTGATCTTAAATATAAGATTTTGAACCGTTTTGTCTATTATGTTTATAATCTCTGCTCAAGCTAATTTGCCTAATTTATAGACTTATATATAATGCAATTAACATTGCATGTTAGGGGACATCTATTATAACTAATTAATAATATAATTTTATTTATCTATCCAAATTAATCAAGTAACTCCTATATTAAAAATCAGAGATATTGTATCCAAAAAAAATCAGAGACAGTATTAACTATTAACAATAGTTGATTTTGACGGTTTCAACTTAAATAAAGTCTTTTTATGCTCAACTGTTGTACATAAAATTGAGAATTATTTGAAATGCTTGATTTATTTTTAAAATATAAGGTCATAATTCATTTTGTTTTCAGATTTATAATTTTTTCAAACTATTCCTGTTGTTGCACGCATGGAAGTTTAGTTTCATATGAGAATAATTTTTTCTTTACAAATAACTAATTCAATCTAAATTGGTGACATAATCTTCACATTTATGATCAAATGGAGTACTAACTGATGGCGGCAAAATTTGAGCAGCATGTGTATAATATATGAATGAAAAGGCTTGGTGTAGGCAATGATGAGAAGAATATATATATATATATATATATATATATGATCTAATTTCCTAATAACACAATCATTTGATCAGCTGAAGGCTGAACCAAAAAGGAAAAGTGAAGTCAAAGGCATGTGTCTACGTATTTACGTGTTTACCTTTTTGCAGAAGTCAATGTTAAAGTTGAACACTGTTGTTTTTCACCTAAGATCGAGAAGTTCCTTTGTTGTGGGAAATAAAATAAATAAATAAACGTAACATAAACTGGTGAGAGTTTAATCTGATTGAAACAAGTGGCCACTGGCTAGACCCTAGATGGATAGAGAGAGTCCCTTGAAGATGCTTCTAAAAACTGGCTAATGATAGTGTCTTGATTATGATTACAACATCCAGCTTGCCATGATTGTTCAGTTAGGACTTTAATGCAAATCCATCCAAAAGGCTTCTTAATTAAATGACCACACCTTACTTTGTTCGATTGTAGCCCATCATCTTTTGGTTTTTGTATTTTGGTATCATCTGCTCTTGTTTCTTCTGTTAAATGGTGATGACACGGCACATGGATTAGATTTGAGATTTTTAACGTTTCTTCTTTTAATTTTTTTTCCCCCGTAACGTCTTAGCCTTCCAAATAATTTTTTATCGTTAAAATTATATAAAACGAATGATATTTTGACCGTAAAATTTGTAATTTTCTATGAACTTTGAAATAATACTTTAAAATTGTGCAATATTGATTTATTTTCTTTTGTAAAATCATAAAATAAAGAATTAAAATTACTCCGTTTTATCATAATAAGATATCAAAATGCCATCACTAATTTTATATATAATTTAATGATCAAAAGAAGAAAAATCATTTAAGAAGTTGAGAAATTACAAAGGAAATTAAATAGAAATATATTAAAGGCCCCAAACACGAACAAAGAAAAAAAAAACTTGAAGACGATTAAGTATGCAATTGTCATCATCCATTGGCTACAGATGTCTATTATCTTCATCATATGATTACAAACTTTATTGGGTTTTGGTTTTTTGGGTAGGTTTATAAAAGCTAGCTTTGATGGATGTGTGGAGCCTGCGTCGTATAGCAAGGGTTTATTACTTTCTATGAAGGCTTGATTGAAACTTCCATGTCTTTTTATGTTCGCTTTCACATGTCGCCTCTACCGACTTGGATTAACATTAATCATAATTACCAGGACCTTTTTGTCAAACTCACATGTGTCATGTCTTCCTTAACACTATGATTAAGGAAATAATGGCTTTAACTTTCTTCTACTCCCAGTAATTTCCATCAGCCTGCAGCCATCATAATTAGATTCCCCTTACTTAATTACTCTTGCGTTGCAACTAATTAAAATCATATATATGTGTGTGTACTACTTCTGGTCCTTAATATAATATTTAGCTGACTAATTTGAGAAGATTAAGAAAGTTGGTATATTACTTAATTATAGCATATGTTGCATGAACTTTTTAAAATACTTATGTGTATTATTAGATTATATATTAATTTATAAGTAAGACAAATTAGTTTAGAGAAAAATTATAAATATAAATATTTTAACTTAATTTAGCAGCTTTTTTAATATCTAAATTA
Source organism: Neltuma alba (assembly GCF_004799145.2). NCBI lineage: Eukaryota > Viridiplantae > Streptophyta > Magnoliopsida > Fabales > Fabaceae > Neltuma > Neltuma alba. The sequence continues at coordinate 19,272 of NW_021633816.1, forward strand.
ATCAATTAGATCTTATATTAAGAATCGGAGATATTGTGTGCGTGTGAATGATTCAATTAAATTAAAGTAGTTTTGATCCATGCCAACGCACGAGAGAGTATCAAAGATAATCCTTTTTATGATTACTATTTCAACTCTTTTATTACTTATTCCTTTACGTATTGAATATTAAATTTAAGACTTTAACACATTCCTATGTTCACTGTCAAATTTTTCATGCATGTGACGATTAGATCAAACAAATGGAAAAACTTGAGATTATCAACAAACACCACATTAGTTGCTGTCTGCGTCTAACGAATCATTTCAGGAGCCTGTGTTCAAGAAAAGCCATATTATTTATAATTTACCTCCATGCATTATTTATACTTTACATGTCGTTTCTTACACATTTTCTATTTTTAATTTATAGATATAAATAGGTTGTGTATGTTTTAGAAGAAAAAAGCACAGTTTTCAAAAAAAAAAAAGGAACAGTCACAAAATAAGAAAAATGATATAAGGAATTAAAAAATCTGATACAAATTGTGATTCCGTAGTATGTACGGAATGTCTGAATCTTGTCAGGCCTATGTCTTTCAGGAGTTTATTGATGCTGATTTTGTGAACTAAATTTTTTCTCTGGGCCAAGTGAACCAAGTTAAACGGGCCTCAAATCAGGTATATTCTGTTGAAATAAACCTGAAGCCCATAACTATACCGAAGAAAAAGTTTAATCCCATATCCTTCACTAATTTTTCTCTTAGAGCTCAAATAACCAATAAAAAGAAAAACAAAACAAAACAAGAAGAAGAAGAAAAATTGTCGCCCATTGTTAGTATCAAGCACTTAATTCAACTGATAGGGAAGGAATTGATCTAGCAGAAGGGGTTAATTATTCATAATGTTATAAACTAATACTTAAATTCCTGCTAAGAGTTACTCACATTCAATGTTCAACAATAAGTCGAACCTGATTGGCTCTAATAGAATAGTATCAATGCTTATAATAGAAAATTGAACTGATAGGGAGATATATCAACTTAACAAGAGGTTTTGAGTTAAGAGTTATAAAAAAATGCAGTAGAACTTTGCTGGTTTTTTTTTATTGTTCTATTCTTCTCTGATTGATTTGAATTAGTCTAATTGCCGATTGTAATGTCTACAATCCCTTTTCCATTAGAAAAACAAGCGAGAAGGGAAATTGTAATGGAGTGGTTGGACTTTTAATGAGCAACGAGATTATTAACTTTTTTTTTTTTTAATCCCGCACACATACAAACACATAGAGACGGTTTTGATTTCGAGGCAAAAAAAAAAATTGACACGGATAATACTACCCCGTCCTTAATATAAGAGTTAGTTTAATTTTAATTTGGTCATAAATATAAAATCTTAATCCATTTTGTCTATTATATTTGTTCATTTTTTTAAAATAGTTCCTATAATAGTTGGACATGTTAAATGTTCAAATGATAGTTGTAAGCAATGCATATGGTTAGCAATAATATTTCAGAAAAGATGACATATATTTATTAAAAATAACTAACTTAACAAATTTTCTTAATCTACTCAAATTAGTTAACTAACTCTTATATTAAGGACAGAAAGCAGTAATTTGTTATTAAAGAAACTAATCCAAATTGATAGTGGAGTTAATAATTGTTACGCTTACGCCATCCATTATGTTGATAGTTTCTTAAATAATTGGATCAATTCTTTCATTATTTCGCTTATATCATGCAACAGTGTCTCATCTCATTGAACCACATTCTAGAATGCCCTCAAAGCACATGGGTGGGCCCATGGCTTGTGGTCTTCATAATTTGTATGAGCATTCTAACAGTCAATGAGGACATTGTTTTATATATTAAATTTATGAAATATGTTCCCTGGTCAAAAAATTTATGAAATATGTTGTTTTAATCTTACAATATAATGTTTTTTTTGTGTAAATTGAAAAGGGAAAAAAAAATCAGATCCTTGTTTGATTTTTAAACTGATTTACTTTAATAAATTTTAAAGGACAAATGGTTTAAAGTCTAAGGAATTCATCAATTTCGTAATTGAACTAACTATCCGGATTTGTAAAATTAGGCTTAGTAATAAAGAAATTGAAATGCCTAACAGAAGCGAAATTCTGAGGACTGGCAAGGTTGGATGAAAATTCCAACCTCCCTGGAAGTTTCTATTTGAGATATTCAGAGTAATATAGGGCAGAAGCTTTGTCATCCAGAAGGCATTAGGATTCAATCTGCATGGTTATCGACTGTAATGAAAGAGTATAACATGTTTATCTAATTCTTAATGATTTAACTACCTTTTCTTGATTTTTATAAAATGGTTAATAATGCATTATAAATAGTTTTTTTTTTTGCCAGGTGGATGTATTCTTATATTAGAGATAATTGTATTTGAGACAGTGTTAGATGATATGATATTTCTGGTGTTGTGAAGAAAGCAAACCAACACAAAAGAACCCAACTTCATTACTTTTTTTTTTTTGGGAACACCATGTTTTCCTGCCGTCCCTTTCATGAGGCTTCCTATAATTTTCAGATCTCTATTGTTGGTCGTCTTCATATCGTCACTCACTTACCCCATTCTATGTGATTTGAGTATTCAAAAATACAAATGTATTAGGAAAAGGAAAAGGAAAAGGAAAAGGCCTCAACAATTTCTTATAGAATAAGAATAAGGAAGACGTAAAGATGAAATAAAATACAAGAAAAGCTAAGGTATGAATGTCAAACAAAGGCTACACAAATAGGAAACCGAACCAAATAAAGCCTCCCCCCTTCTATTCCATTTCTTGCGGTTTCCAGCTATGGCCAGGGGGTTAGGTTTCTTCATTCTTGGTCAAATTCTTGAGGTTTTTTTTTTTTTTCCCCTTGAGAAACAAACACAGCCCCATCAGCCATTAAAGTCAAGCAGACAAGCATTTGGAAGGGCGACAAAGAATCAAAACTATTATTTCATTCACATCTTCCCATTGCATTATTATTATTCCACTTTCTTCGTATTGCATTATTTTTTCCTTCTATTAAAGCTTGTTTGCGATGGCATTGGAACTATTCTAAATTGACACTTTTAACCATGAAAATCACCTCAAGTCCAAATCACATGAAAAAAAAAATGTTTATAAATTATTTTAAAGTTGAATCAAATTCCCCCCCCCCCCCCGATTTCTAGTATTTGGCCTTAGGCTTTTTTAATTTAAATATTTTAAAAATAATTTGTAATATATTATTTAAACAAATTTATGTTAAAATGGTTTTTTTCCCCATAAAAGGCTATTCAAACTTTATTTGAGGTGGTATAAAAATTATTTTTATGAAGTACCAACTCCAATCCTAAATATAAAAAATAGTTTAAAATTCAATTTAATTATAAATATAAAATCTCAATTTACTGTTTTTTACATTTATTCATTTGTTATCCAAAATACTCTTCATGAAGATTACATGCGTTAAAGAATTTTTATTATAATGCATATGATTAATGAGGCATTTTAGTAAAGAAAAAACTCACCTATTATAAATAACTAACTTAACTAACCTCTATAATATTAATAAATTAGTTATCTAACTCCTATATTAAGAATTAGTTGTAATACTGAATAGGTAATAGTAATTAATAAAGGTGGAAAAAGAACAAAGCATAGGTAATACTCCTTCTGGTCTTTTTTATAAGAACCTGAAATTTAAGTTTTCTTATGGGGTGTTTGGATGGAAACTAAATTATGATTTCAGAAGTTATTTTACGATATGCGAAATAAATATATGGATGAGATTATCTCAATTTGAAAAAAAAGTGCATTTAAAAAGCACTTCTCCTAATTCTCAAACACCCTTTTAGGGTGTGTTTGGATGAAACCAAACCATGGTTTGAAGAATAGCTTCTGGAAAATAGCTTCTGGAAAAAATAGATTTTGGGAAGAATAGATTTTGTGAAAAAGTGATTTTGAGAAGTGTAAGTGTTTGGATAGTTGTTATTAGAAGTACTTTTTATATATACAAATTGGCATAAATTAATATGATAATTATAGAAAAAATATATTTTATGATATATTTTAATTTGAAGGAATAAAATTGTTAATAATATATTTTTTATTAACATATATTAATAATATATAAGATAATATAATTAATAATTAATATGTATATATATATTTATAAGATATAAGATTAATATGTTTATAAAAAAAACAACAAGATACATATCTTATAGGCTCTCACATTCTACCTTTTTTCTCCAAAGTAAAAAATTTCTGCTTTTCCCAAAACCATGGTTTTGGAGTCAAAACCATAGTTTTGAACCCAAACCATAGTTTTGATTTTTTTAAGGGTGTTTGGCTAACATTTTTCCCAAACCATGGTTTGGGGTGCTTGCCAAACACACCCTTAATCTTTTTTTGTAAGACCCCACTTATATTTGTCTAAACATTTAATGTGTTTTTATCACTTTTGTCTTTAATTTCCTCAATTCTCTTTCATACCTACCCTTTATAAATAAAAGCATATTTTTAAAAAATATTTTTTACATATTTATTATTTTAAATCGTAATTTAGTTATTAACGTTTTATTAAAAAACTAGGACGGAGCACCGTAATAAAGCGGCGCCCGATTTACGCAATACAAGTATACAACATCAGGGTCAAGCTGAGCTGTCACGGGGCCCACATTCATAATGACGGCTCACTCTTTCCATTCGGGTGGATATAACATAAATTTGTCTTTATTTTAATTTTAATTTTTCAAATTTTAAAAATTGGACACCTGTCCGTCACGCAATCCTCCACGTCATACCTTGATCTGCCACACGTCTCGTTGCAATCGTCGTTTTGTTTTCCACGTATTTCAACGTTAACGGCGCCGTCAAGGGGCGCAGTGGGGTGGACCCAGAACGAAAGTGGGAGTCCTCCAATCAAATTCCTGGAGCTATGGTTCTCCATCGGATATGGTTGAATCTTGATTGTAATCTGGTAATATTAACATTACTTATCTTTACTTATTTTCTTTTTAATAACTGCAATCCTGCTTCTAAATTCTATTCATCCCATGTTAATGTTAGAGTTATACCTAACTAATTTAGATTTATGAAAAATTTTAAATAAATTACTTAGTTTTAACGAGACATTAGATTATACTATATTGATTTATAAATTATATAAATTAGTTTAAAAAAATTATAAAAATAATAGATAAAATGAATTAAAATCTTATTTTTGTAATTAAAACCAAGTTTATGATTAAATTTTATGCTTATCATTGGGGAAGGAACTAGCTTCAATGCCAATCATAACTACAACAAGGCAAGATGTTTAAATAATTTGTACCACAAAATAGGTTTTATATGTAGGATCGAAGGAGTATAATTTCAATAGTTAACTAATTATTTTAAACTAAAAATATTTTTTGAAAAATTAAAAGTTAAGATATCATCCTTATTTTAAATTTAGTATATATCACAATATTTTTTAAAATCAAAATAAAATAAAAAAAAGAAAATTCAATTTGAATCACCCGGATTTATCAATTGAAACTGAGGGAACGGAGAATAATAATAGTAATGGGAGAGGACAAGAAAAACTTGACACGCAATATGACACATATAGGTCGAAACTGGGGAACATGCGAATTGAAAGCTTACCTTTGCCAAAAACCCACAATAAAATCCCAAACTTTGTATCGTCCTGGTGCCTTCTAAACCCAACAAAACGCTACAGAGAAAGTTTGTGCCTTTCCCCCGATTCACTGAGAAATGAGTGACCCCAAGTACGGTTATCCCTATCCTCCTCCTAATCAAGGTACCTACTTCTCTTCTTCCTCCCTCATAATCTCATATCTTGATGCAGTTTCTTCTTTCTTTTAAAAACGCCATCACAGTTTTCGTTTCTAGCTTGGTCTTTTTGGTTTCTGCAATAACTTTGTTGGTGGGGAAAAAATTGGTGCTAGGTTACTATCAGGGTCCTCCGGTGATGGCACCACCACAGTATGCCGCTGCGCCGCCACCCAAAAGACAGGCTGGTTTCCTTGAAGGATGGTAAAACCTCCCGCTTTATTATTTATGTTTACCATCTTATAAAAGAACATTATTATGGGATCAATTTACAGAAAATTCTTGTTTTGGATAGTGATCTGTGTTTTCTTGTTCTTTTTGTGGCAGCCTTGCTGCCTTGTGTTGCTGCTGCCTCATCGACGAGTGCTGCTGCGATCCCTCCGTCATCTTCATCAGCTGATCATACTCCCTATTTTCATGTAATCAATAATTAAGGGATTATTCATCTCACATAATCCTCTTAACTATATATATATACACATATGTGTAGTGTCAGTGTCATTATTGTATTGCTTCTGGATTTTATAGCTTATGTGTAGTTTAAACTTTTAATAACTGCTATCATATTAAGCACCGCTCTGTTTAGTATGCGCTTCGGTTAGATTGTGAATTTCCTGTGTGTTTTCTTAGAAATTGGATTATCTTAATATGGTGACGGGTTTGGTTGCAGGAACTTTGTAGAAGACAAGTGCGAATTAACTGTCTATTTTCACATTTCGCATTTGATTTTTAATTTTTTCCAAGAGGCTGTCTTGAAATATACGGCTAGATTTGTTTTTTTTTTTTTCCGTGGTTGAGTCAATTTTATGGACTGTAAGTTTTAATAATTAACAATTTTATTCTTGGAATTTAATGGTGAATGAATGAGATAACTTCCCCCGGTATACGTCAGATTGTCAATTTCCACGGTCCTTTTCCGGGGCAAGTGGATGCCAGCAGATCTTAAATTCTTCCATATTGTGTGATGGCTTTGCGACCAACTTTTGTAGAACTGCGAGCTAGCTTTATTCCTTCGCATTTCATATTCAATCTGGGGGTATTCAAGTGTTTTTAAACAATATTTTTTTTTCAAATTAAGACAAATTTTTTTTATGTATTTATTTGGTATATCGTAAAAATATTTTTAAAATTATGATTTTGTTTCCATCTCAATATCTTTTTAGACATTGTATGGGCTAAGATATTATAAATAACCATAATCCAAATAATCAAATCAAGTAATATACTGAAAGTGTGGAGAAATGCAAATTATTTTTCTGAAAATGGATCTTCATCCCTCTCATGTAAATAATGGTTCATGTTCGTTAATAGTTAGGTTCTTGAAATTAATATGAGTACAATGGTTGACCAAAAAAGTTACTCCTCCGGTCCTTAATATAAGACCCATTTAACTAATTTGATTAGATTAATGATGTTAGGTAAGTTAGTTAATTATAAGAAATATCACATGTTCTTCCTAAAATATCATAATCATCTTTCTTAATACCCCATCTTCTTCTACTACTTGATTATGGTTGAGGGAGTCTCTATAGGGGTAATTTAGAAGAAATTGATAAATATGAGAAATGGGTCTTACATTTAAGACCAAAACTAACTCAACAATTGGGTCCTATATTAAGGACCGGAGGAGTATATTGGTATAATAGTTAATGGGGATAAAAATGAATGCTAATAAATATATAACAGAGAGGTGGTTGGCGTTTCTTATAAAAAAGAATAAGTGACCTTTCGAAAATTTTTCTTATAAAAAGAAAATGAGGGTGGTAATAGTTAGGTTCTTGAAATTTAATGATTTGAACTTAAGTTTGTCAAGAGAGATACTTCGAATAAGTTGTTATCCCACCTTGGCCAACGTGAGAGGTGGGAGCAGATGCGAAAGTCCGTTTCAGAATGAATTGGAATTTTGGAGTACATAAAATATGATTTCGAACACCTTATACCCTCCAGAATAGGCTGTCCTACCTGCTGTGGCATATTTATGGCGAACCATATCTCGAACTGGTACTACAAAGGTCTCACTCAAAGTATTAAATTGGATTTAAAGCGAGGAGAAACCGACCAACTAGCTAGCTAAGCATATCCCTTTTGGTTCCCCCATTGTCAGGCTAATATGAAGAACCTGTTTCGTGCAATAATGAATGATGATATCTTCCTGTGGGATGACTCGCTGAACTAACTGAAAATTTCTTCACGAATTAGACCACGAGAAGTGGAGGGCTTGGTTCCTGTGATAAACAGAGAAAATTTGGGTAAACGGCAAGAGTGCTTAACCAAAGCCTTGCTTTGGTGGGAGGCTTACTATTTACATTACAGCTTTTTAAATGAGTACAACCCCACATGTTCGCCATGCAAAAGAAGGAAACATGATACAAATCCTTCTAAATACGAGACAAAAGTAAAAATTACACCATGGCTTGTCCTAACACTAATGACCCCTTGAAATTTAATTCCCCTAAATGTCATTGTAAAAAAAGTAGATTACACCCCCATATATCTTTCAATGCGGATAAGTTGTGGCCCCAGCTGCTAGTAGTAGCCACTTAAAACGTCTTTCGCACATTTACTTGATCATTTCCTTCTTTGACCCCGCTTTCCCTGTTGCCCTTTTTACTTTCAAGGCATGAAACAATGAAGCGAGTGGGCAGGGTAATTTGCATTTTTAAGTGAAGTACCTTAAAACTCTTCTTCTTCTTCTTCTGATTTAGAGTCTTTTTCTGTATCAGACTTTTGAAGTGTACGTTTTTCCAGATATTCTTCTTCAATAGTTTCCTTGAGGATGAAGAGCCTCTGAATAACCACAGGTTGAGTTATCTGCTTGGCTTCCCTCAACTCTGTTTCTTCTTTATTCAAATGATACGCGTCAAGCATGATCTTAACCCACTTATGCAGCTCCTTCGGGGTCCTGCTTAATCAAGAATAGGAGAAGCCAATGAGAGTGATGATAAAAATCACTAATTTAAAATGAAGCAAAAGGATGTTCCCTTACGTGTATAATGCATTAGGGTCTATGGTTTCATGTTTATCACCAGGGGAGAAAGCTGTTGCTAATGCAGAGAATCTCTCCTCAGGGTCTACAATATTCAACAGATGCTTAAGCAGCTTTATTTCTTTAGGAGCCATGCTCCTTAGACTGCTCTTTGTGGTCTTGTACAATTGATACATTATATCTTTCACCTGCAGAGAATAGAAAAATGTCGTTTGAGCACACAGAAGGAGTGTAAACATATTTCTTCTCGGCTTGAGTAAGCAAAATTAGTGTAAACATATTTCTTCTCGGCTTGAGTAAGCAAAATTAAGCTTCCATGCGCTCTATGCTGAAAAGATAAATGATTTGGTTCTGCATTATTTTCTCCAGATTTTAATAGCCTGGCAGCATAAAGTTTTACTTTGTTTCAGCTTTTTATACTGATTATACTTTATTATATTGAAAAGGACTTGAAAACTTCCCATCCTACCCTAACATAAACACTATCAATTCAGTGAAAATGGCAACAGGAACACAAGTCCGGAGAAATCCACAGAAAATCGTGTTCTAAAATTGTACCTCATTTTTCAGTGTTGAAGACTCTTTTGCTTTAGCCCAAGCACTATTTATCAAGAGGATTAATGATGAATCAAGTTCCTTTGCCTTTGCAAGGCTTTTGATCTTCTCACATGCCGCATCAATTGACGGTGAGTTGAGAATATCATCAAATTTGGCCTGTGCAGGATCCAACGTCTCCACAATCTCTAAAGTGTTGTCATATGCACTGACAGCTGCCAAGCATCTAGTCCCAAGCCTGGCAATTGCTGCACAACAAATGGGCCAATCAATTGAGGAAGGCAGCTTAAGAAATAATTCTTAGGTTTTCTTTTGGATGCATCATAATGGAGAAAGTTCATTTTTACACGGTTTCTACAAAACATATAGTTCGAATGTCCCACCCCTCTTAGACTATGAGCTGTGCACTTTGATTACAAGTATCCTTAACCATCACGCGACATCTCTTTCCTTCTAGTGTTTACTAGATTTAATTTACAATCACTATTTATTCATAATATTAATCCACATTTGAATTAATTCTTTCATTCACATGCTTACCATCTCGGTCTTCCAAGGTGTCATATGTGTCTGAAAGGAGAGATAGGTAACGGAAGAATTCCCCTGTAAAATCTTTACGCCTCCTTGCAACAATGGCATTTATATCAGTAGGGCTATCTTGCACCTCCTTGAGTAGATCATTGTGTTCTTCCATTTCATCATCAATCTGCAATGCTTAAACCTGATCAAGTAGAACCGAAGAGGAAGCTCTAAAACCAAGCAAGTGTCTAGACTCTAGATGTGAGATAGTTATTTGGTTCCTGGCTTCTAAAAAAGCTTACAACTAGAAAAGAGGTTAAGTCAAACCTAAAGAAGAAAAAAAGATGCCATTTTCAGTTCAGGAGGTAATCACTAGACAAATTATCTCCTCCCATTTATTCAGTTCAAATAAAACTTTTGAGATGTCATTTTCAAACTAAATTTGAACGAAGATAATTCTTAGCTTTTCCTAATTTTCCGTCACGACCAAAATACTAAATTTCCTAGCATCCAAAATTGCAAGGGGCGTAACATAGAAAAACTGATAGCATTGCTTTACCTTCTTCATCTTTTTCCACAATGAAATAAATTTTTGCTTCTTAACTTGGTCAATCTCCATGTCTGCCCTTTTCTGGCACCTTCTGTAGAAGCTATCCTTATATTTATTCCACTCTTCTCTAAATACCAAATACTTCCTCCATTCCTTTGATTTAGTCTTCTCATTCATGAACACATCTATCATTCTGTCACAAATTTCGGTCATACTGTAACCCTCCACAATTTCAACCTCCTTTTGCTCTTCCACTTGAGCAGAGGATACATTGCTAGCTAGTGGACCTAAACACATTTCCCCCATTTTAGTGACCCATGAAAAATACATTCAAAGGGGGAAAAAATAGAAGGTCATCAAGTACACCATCAAGGAAGAAGAGGGGGGGGGGGGGAATACAGCCATACGCTCTTCTCACAGTTTGCTGGCACAAAGAAACAACAAAAACAGAAGTAACACGATAATTTTCCTTTTTAATCAAAACAAAACACGAACATTTTTCCGGTTTCAATTAAAATAGATTCTTCTTGAATAGGTCTTCGCTGGCACCCCCCTTAAGATTAGTACCCAAATCTAGTAAACAGTGACACGCATACGATTAAAATACAAAAACATAGAGGACTCCATTTCGCAATACTATCTTGAGCACAAGGAAAATACAGCATGATAAGAAACCAAAAAAAAAGAAGTAAAAACTCGCGAGGGAAACCAAAACAGCATTAAAAGTAACAAGGAATACTCACAGAGTCGGTCGCCATATAGGGGAGTCTGGGGTTCGAAATTCTGCCGTGCTAATCTCCTAGCTTCGTGTTTGGAGCAAGGGTAGAGCTTGGAAGGTAAGAACGTAGAAGCAGAGGAGGAGGAAGGAATTACAAGACAGCGTGGGGAGTGATTTTCAGGGCAGGAGATGAGAGTGGGAGTGGTGCTATTGAAGACGAAGGCAGAAATCTCGTAACCCATCAGTTTTTTCCTTCGATTAAGCTACCTTCAGACTACCGTTCACTGACTCACTGGTTTAAGACTTTCAGCTGGCTCCACCATAGCAGAGGCCCGGGGAACCCAGGGGCGAGGTTTTACCAAAATCTCTGTCGCCCCGTCCCCATTATCCTCAAACAGTTCCCAGAGAATTCCTTCGTTTCATTTGCTTGGTCCGAGTAAATTTTCTAAAAGTAACTTGTTTAATTGTTTGGCAAAGATTGAAGTATCAAAACAATTTTTCTATTAACTTCCATATTTAGGACTGATATCATTTTTTATAGGATTAAAAATGTTTTTAAATTTAATATTACTGTAAAAGTTTATAATTATAATAAAGAGAATTATAATTAAATAAAAAAAATGTCCAAATAACAACAAGAATAACCTATAATAATAAGTCTTATTGTGAAAAATAACAACATTTAGATTGTTTTGTAATTTTTTATTTTTTATGAGACTTGATTGTAATTCTTCCTTATAATATAATAATGTTGTCTCTTAGTATTAAAAATATTTGTTACTGATACTGTTAGCAAATTACAAATTGTCATCAGTCGAGAGCATTTGTTTAATAATGAGTTCATGAATACGACTATTATTGGTCTATAGAATCTCTTGCCATATAATAAAATTGCACTAAAAACTGTGTATAATTAGGCATTAATCTATTCATCTTTGCAACAAAATTACAAATGTGTGTTTCAACTATTTTACATACTAATATTAAAAAGCTGATTATAAATTATTCCAAATGAATTTTTATCTTTAATAGGTGCAACTCTTTTTTAGTTGTACACAATTTATCTTCAACTATGTGCAATGCATTGTATATAGCTAAAGATATATTGAATATAACTGAATAAGAGTTGCATCGAGTTGCATTTATTTAAGAGCTTAAGCCTTTATATGCCTTTGCACAGTAAATTTTGCGAGAAAAACTTTTCAGCAATTTTCCCATCAAAATTTACATGCCCGCAAGTAGAATTCCATCCATATCATTCAACGTCATCTCCTTCTAAACTTCCTCAGTAACATTGTCATGTTTTATTGATGACCAATTAAGAGAACTCTAAATGGGATGGTACTATTCCGTGGCTTGATGACCCTATTTCTTGTTTCCGGCATGTCTACTGAATTTTTTTTGTACAATGTAGGATCGTAATTTCTTTTTTATGTCTTATAGACCTATTGCATATTGCTTCTTTTATTACAATACTACTACCTCCGGTCTTTAATATAAAATTTTATTTGACTTTTATTTTGATCTTAAATATAAGGCCCCAATATACTCTGTCTCTCATATTTATACATTTTTTTTTTCAAAGTAGTCCTTCTAACAATGGTAGTTGTAACCAACACACTTGATTAATAAGGATATTTTAGGAAAAACAACACTTATTCATGATAAATAACTAACTCAACTTACTTTTTTAATCTCCTCAAATCAGTCAACTAACTCTTATAATTAGGATCAGAAATACTCTTCTGGTCCTTAATATAAGACCCATTTAACTAATTTGATTAGATTAAGAAAGTTAGGTAAGTTAGTTAATTATAAGAAATGTGACATATTTTTCTTAAAATACCATAATCATCTTTCTTAATACCCATCTCCTTCTTCTACTTGATTATATTTGAGGGAGTATCCATAGGAGTAATTTAGAGAAAATTGATAAATATAAAAAATGAGTCTTATATTTAGGATCAAACCCAACTCAATAATTAAGTCTTATATTAAGGACGAGTAGTTTAATACCTACTTTTTCTTTCCTGGCCCAAAAGAAAAAGAGAACTCTTGTTGACAAAAGAGAAGGAGAACTCCTGGTCGCCCCACAACAAAACCAAAATATACTTCTAGTATTTGGCTTCTGATATTATTAATGACCATGTTGCATGCACACCAGTAAGGATGGACCTTTATCATCCCTCCCAAATAACTGCACTCATAGTTTCTTCTTGTATGTGATTCCTAACAAAACTTTTTTTTAGGTTAATAATTTGGTTGATGAAAGTGTTAGGATTTTGGGATTGAATTTTTGGTGACATGAAAAATATATGCTGGGGAGTTTTAATGTTAATCCAAAAACATTTGACTAATTCTCACTTCGTCAGATGCCTCGTGTAAGAGTAAGTTGAGAGTTGAATTTAGTTTAGAATATAAAATTTCAATATATCTTGTCTTCTATATTTATTGTTTTTTCAATTAATTTATTTAACTTTATTAATCTATTAAAATCAGTTAAGTATTACCTCTAGTTTTAAATATAAGAGTTAGATAATGAATTTACTTTAGTTTTAAATATAACATTTCAATTTATTTTATCTTCTAAATTTATATTTTCCCCTCTCAAAGTAAGGAGATTTTTATTAAGTGATAATTACGATGCTTATGTTTAAAAAACATTTTAGGAAAACCACTATATATATTTGTTACAAATAATTAAATTAATTATTTCAACATCTACAAATTAGGGTTATTATAATCGTTAGTCTCTCAAATTTTTCTCTATTTTGATTTTGATTTCTTAAGTTTCAAACTATAGGTTTTGACTCCTCAAGAGAAAAAATGATTCAAGTTTTTGTTAATTTACAGAGACCAATATTTTAAGGGAAAATGACAATAAAATACCACTTGAATTCCAAAAAGACAGATAAGGGACCTGAATAAGCAAAATGACAAATAAGGCATTGGGTACCAATCTGGAATTCATATTTTCGGCCAAAAGACCCAAATGCCCTGATGAAATGCGGGAAGACCGAAAGCTGAAAGTGAGAGAAAGGAGAGAGGAAGACCGACGCAGTGAGAGAAAGGAGAGAGGAAGACCGACGCTGAGTTGGAAATGCTATTATCTTACTCCTTCGCATCACCATTCTGTAGAAATTGTTGATTTTGGTTGTAGGAAAGAGGATTTGTAGTGAGAGAGGGAGTGAACCGAAGCGGAAAGATGAAGCGGAAATCAGAAAACTGGCAAGCAATTACGTAACGTAACTGCTGTCATATGCCTGCTGGTTTTTGGTAAATCCCATTACGTGAATGATGAATTTCACTATACATGTAGTTAATTATGAATTTTACAAAATACATATTGTGATTTACAACTTTTGTAGTGAAAGTGACTACTTTGTTAATGGGTTTTGCAACCTGTTTTCAGGAGATAAACAACTTGTTTGTAAAAACTAATAAAAGTGACAACTTTTGTAGTCACGTTGAATTAACTGGTTGCAAAAGCCATTTAAGAAGTGGTCATTTTCACTATAAAAGTTGTAAATATCACCGTGTGTTTTGTAAAATTCAGCGTCAAATTTTATTGATTTTTAGAAACAAGTTGCTCATCCCCTGAAAAGAGGTTGCAAAACTCATTTAAGAAGTGGTAATTTTCACTACAAAAGTTGTAAATATCACTCTATGTTTTGTAAAATTCAGCATGGAATTTTATTGGTTTTTAGAAACAAGTTATCAATCCCTTGAAAAGAGGTTGCAAAACTCATTTAAGAAGTGGTTATTTTCACCATAAAAGTTGTATATATCACTGTGTGATTTGTAAAATTCAGTGTCAAATTTTATTGATTTTTAGAAACAAGTTACTCATCCCCTGAAAAGAGGTTGCAAAACTCATTTAAGAAGTGGTAATTTTCACTATAAAAGTTGTAAATATCACTGTGTGTTTTGTAAAATTCAGCATGGAATTTTATTGGTTTTTAGAAACAAGTTGCCAATCCCTTGAAAAGAGGTTGCAAAACTCATTTAAGAAGTGGTAATTTTCACTACAAAAGTTGTAAATATCACTCTATGTTTTGTAAAATTCAGCATGGAATTTTATTGGTTTTTAGAAACAAGTTGCCAATCCCTTGAAAAGAGGTTGCAAAACTCATTTAAGAAGTGATAATTTTCACTAAAAAAGTTGTAAATATCACTCTATGTTTTGTAAAATTCAGCATGGAATTTTATTGGTTTTTATAAACAAGTTGTCAATCCCTTGAAAAGAGGTTGCAAAACTCATTTAAGAAGTGGTTATTTTCACTATAAAAGTTGTAAATATCACTGTGTGTTTTGTAAAATTCAGCGTCAAATTTTATTAGTTTTTACAAACAAGTTGTTTATCTCTTGAAAACAGGTTGCAAAACCCATTAACAAAGTAGTCACTTTCACTACAAAAGTTGTAAATCACAATATGTATTTTGTAAAATTCATAATTAACTACATGTATAGTGAAATTTACCATTCACGTAATGGGATTTACCAAAAACCAGCAGGCATATGACAGCAGTTACGTTACGTAATTGCTTGCCATTGTTTTCTGATTTTCGCTTCGTCTTTCCCACAAGTTCACTCCCTCTCTCACTATAAATCCTCTTTCCCACAACCAAAACCCACCAAATCAACAATCTCTACAGAATGGTGATGCGAAGGATTTAGTTTCGTCAACTGGAGGGGGTTCGGTTTCGTGGAGTGGAGGGATTGGTTTCATCGAGTAGAGGGATTCGGTTTCACTGAGGGGAGGGATTAGTTTCACCGAGTAGATGGATTGGTTTCGCCAAGTGGGGGCAGTTTCTCTTTCGCCGAGTGGGGGGAATTGCTTTCGCTGGGAGGAGGCGAACACAATAAGGGCAATTCGGTCTTTAGGCCAAAAATCAAAATTTCAGATTGGTACCTGATGCCTTCTTTGTCATTTTGCTTATTCAGGTCCCTTATCTGTCTTTTTGGAATTCAAATGGTATTTTAGTGTCATTTTCTCATATTTTAATTAAAAAGAAACTTGAAAGACCAAAATTAAGGGTTTGAAATTTGAATGGACAAAACCAAAACGAGAATTAACTTGAAAGAATAAAATTATATTAACCCAATTAATTGTTAGTTGGCAAAAAAAAAAGTCTTACATGTCAAGACATAGAAGGAGTAGCTCTTATATTAAAGATAAAATGAGTATTTTATTTTAATAACATGGAGAGGGTCTTTTCAAGTTAAATCAAACGTATATATCAGAATTACAACGAGATTTAAATTTATATAGTATATACAAACGTCCAATTAGCTGGCAATTTTCCTGGCAGATACTTGTGACTGATTATGCTGTGAAAAATAAAAATAAAAACCATTTTAAAGGTATTTATACTGTTTTTTTTTTCAATTTTCAATTTAATACTTGTGTCCTGTTTCTCTTAATTAAATAATTAATTTTGCTTTATTAATATCATTAACTATTGCATGGAGCCTAAAAATACTAATAGAATAAAGTTACAAGAGCTAATGTTGCTGAAAAAAAATAAAATTAAATAATTTAAAAATTAAAAAATATATAGTTACTTCTAATATGATTTTAAAATAAAAACGTAAAAAGTCGAGAGTGCGAGCATTTTTTTTCTCCCGCTTTTTGACTGAAGTCAATGAAGTTCAAGCGAATACCATGGATATGGATATGTGGGGCATGAGTCAAGGTCCATCCGAAGATTTTTCCCGCGGAACATTAGAATAACGTAAAAGGATGAGGGACGGATCCCTGCTAGGTGCCCTTCTTATAATGAACGTGCTCATGGCTGCGTGTTTCCCTCTCTTTCGTTCCATCCAACCTCTCCTTAAGCGTGCTCCTCACCCTCTTCCTTCCTCCAAAGCCCCCAAACATTTTCCCCAGTCTCATTCTTGTCCTCTTTGGTCTTCTTCCTTCTCCTTTTGCCTTGAAGCCATTCACAAGTCCACTGCACCTCTGTCCTTCTCTCGCTCCTTCGCTTGCTCTTCCGTTTCTGCACCATCGATGGCTACCCCTCCATTAGAGGAGACCCCTGAAGGAAACCCACTTCTTAAGGACTTTGAATTTCCCCCTTTTGATGTTGTCGAAGCTAAACACGTTCGACCCGGGATTCGGGTCCTCCTGAAGAAGCTGGTTTGATTTTTTCCCCTGGCCTTCTGTCATGTTGGATTCTTCTTTCGATTGTGTTTGTTAGTGTGGTTGCTTGTTTGCGTTCGCGATGATCGGATCCTACGATTTTATGCCCTGGATTTTGACTGCATGCGTGAACGTGAGTTTTTAGGAAGTTGATTTGGAGGAATTGGAGCGTACGGTGGAGCCTTCGTGGCCCAAGCTGGTCGAACCATTGGAGAGGATTTTAGACCGGTTGCTCGTTGTTTGGGGAATTGTCAATCATCTCAAGGCCGTCAAGGACAATTCCGACCTCCGTTCTGCCATTGAAGATGTTCAGGTATTTTTTTTTTTGTTTTTGTTGTCATCATTTTGGTCGGCCAAGCTTATGCATTCGTAATGCCATACCTTTGTGTGAAGACTTGATTTGTGGTTTATCATGCAATGCTTAATGGAGATTGATGCATTTACTGCACTCTTGATGTCTGAGTATTTCTCATGTTGCACTACTTTTCTTGTGCTAACAACGCTTGACTGTTGTTTGCAGGCGGAAAAGGTTAAGTTTCTTCTTAGGGTGGGGCAAAGCAAACCTATCTATAATGCATTCAAATTTATTCGACAGTCTCCTGATTGGCAGACATTAAGTGATGCTCGGAAACGTATAGTTGAAAGTCAGTGATTTAAAAATCTCACGCTACTGTTCTTGTGACTGTTTAGTCTCTGTTGGCATGTCATTTTTCATGCTTAGTTGCTTGAGTTGCTCTCTGGGTTACATATAAGTGCCTGTTCACATCTTATGTATACTTATTTCACTAATCGGAGAAAGTCTCTGCAGTTTTATGATAAATATTCTTTTTGATACTTTTTTTATTTTCATCAGATGTTAATTTTCTTCCAAATTAGATCAGGTGGTTAGGTTTTAGGTAGAAGGAGGTAGTTCGAGCTTCTCCTTGGCCCCCACTGAACAGAAAATTGAGCTGAGGATTCGCTATGTTTTTTGGTCTTCTGAACTCTGATAGTTATGTATTAGTTGTAAAGATGATGTTTATTCGAATTTTGATGAAGTATATATTTTGGTGTGAATTATCTCATGAATTTTCTCTCATCTAATACTGGGCTTTTTAGCTTTAAGTGTCTGACTCTGACTCTGTATTCTACTTATTGGTGTCTAAATGTGTTCTCCGATATCTGCATTAATTGTCATGCGAGTTGTTAAATAAGTTATATTTTGAAGCAATAATTTCAGAGTGTTCACTTCCTTTCTGCTTGGACATGCAAACATATTGTGTGGGACTTTTGTAATCTCATTTTATTGAGAGGCAATTTTACTTGTGTTCTGCAGAACAAATTAAGGAGGCTGTTCTTGCTGGTGTTGCTCTTGAAGATGATAAAAGACAGCAATTTAATGAAATTGAACAGGTTAGCTTTTGTGACAGTTGCTATATGTGACGCGAAATTTGTTCCTCCTTATTATTATTATTATTATTATTTGGTTATTACATGCCAGAATGTGAGCTTTGGGTTTTGATAAAAATTCTTGTCTCTTCTAAAAGGAAGCAACTGAATTTCTGGATGGTGGAAGTTGAAAAGTTAAAATCTAAATAAAGATAGGATGGGAATTATAATGAATTTTTGAAAATTTAAATTCCAGTTTTATGGGTTTTGCTTTAATATCTCAACCACAACATTCTAAATGTGCTGTCTGTGAGGTTCAGTGACTGATATCACACTCTATAAGGCTTTTATAACGTAAATATGATAAAAGCTGGCCGTACTCTCTGTAGACTGTGTTACTGTAAGGTTCTTGATGAAAGTTGGTAATTTTACAATCGCCCATTGGTTTTCAACTATCATTGCCTTTTGTCTTACCTCTGTTTCAATTGTGCTTACCATGATTTCTTATGCAGGAGCTGGCGAAGTTGTCACAAAAATTTGGGGAGAATGTTCTGGATGCTACAAAGAAGTTTGAAAAATTAATCACGGATAAGAAAGAGATAGAAGGATTACCTGCTACAGCTCTTGGATTGGCTGCGCAAAATGCAGTGTCTAAGGTACGTCTTGTTGATATAATATTTATTATCACTCATTCAGTTATTCAGCTGAGTTATAAATGATTCCTAAACTCATGGAAATTGGTTGCTTATCAAATGCTAATATGACCTGTGAGTGCAGGGGCATGAAAATGCCACAGCTGAGAATGGGCCTTGGGTAATCACATTGGATGCTCCGAGTTATATGGCTGTTATGCAACATGCTCAGAATCGATCCTTGCGAGAGGAAGTTTATCGGGCATATGTAAAACGAGCATCTAGCGGAGATCTGGATAACACAGAAATCATTGACCAAATTTTAAAGCTTAGGTTGGAGAAGGCCAAGCTTCTCAACTACAATAACTATGCTGAGGTATAATATTTTCATATTGGGAATTACGTTGAGTCCTATTGTAGGTTGCTAATGTGTAACCTACAGGTAAGCATGGCAACTAAAATGGCCACCGCTGATAAAGCAGAAGAACTTCTAGAAAAGCTTCGCAGAGCTTGTTGGGATCCTGCTGTGCAAGGTAGTTTCTATTGTGTTTTGTTATGATGTTTGGATCATACCCCAAATTGCATCTAATTCTTGGCTTCTTCTCAGTTTTGTGTGGGCATTTTTTGTTTCAAATATTTCTCCATTTTTTGTTTCAAATTGATGGCTGGATTCTCCATTTTGTGTTTCAAATATTTCTGTTGGCTGTTAAGAAAAACATTTTTTCCTAAAGTATAGTAAAGAACTATGTATCCTCGAATACTGATATCTTTGATGTTTCATATATCCCAATTTATGGTCTCCTTTAAAATGCAACTCACATTATTGTTATTTTAGTTCTTTCTTTTTGTCATGCAAGAATATAAGTGTTGTATGCTTTTGCCTGCAGATTTGGAAGACCTTAAGCAATTCTCCAAAAGTCAGGGTGCACCAGAAGCTGCTGATTTGACGCATTGGGATATGGGTTTTTGGAGTGAGAGGCTCCGTGAATCAAAATTTGACATTAATGAGGTTGCTCTCTCCCTCTCTCACACACACACTCACACCACACACACACACACACACACACTCACAAAAGATCGCGTGCGTGCATAGATAGGAAGTTGGAATGAATCGGACACTTGGAATACATGAAGTGACCATTGACGGGAAGACGTGATAGCCAAATCTGAAATGTTTGCAAGGCTGTTCAAAGTTAATTCAACATTTATTTTTGGGAGAGGTCATCATGTTTGTTCTGTTATACCTTTTAAACTCTGAATAAGAGTACAACATAGGGTTTAATTACATTTCATCTTTTGTTTTGTAATTGAAACTATTTATCATTGTCGGATGATGAACATCCCACTTCAAGGCTGTTACTTTTGATAGTATTTTAGCCTTTCTTTTTTTATCAAGAAAGTTTTTATCTGCAATATGGAGCTCAGATTTCTGGCGTTGTGTCATGCAGGAAGAACTGCGTCCATATTTCTCTCTGCCTAAGGTTATGGATGGACTTTTTAACCTTACAAAGACACTTTTTGGCATTGAAATTGAGCCAGCTGATGGCCTAGCACCGGTAATAAAGTGCAAATATGCTTAGTTCCTTGTACATGGTAACATCTGTGTCAAAAACTGACTCATGAATATTCCTATACAGGTCTGGAATAAAGATGTCAGATTCTACCGTGTTAAAGATTCTTCAGGCAGTCCTATTGCATACTTCTATTTTGATCCATATAGCCGTCCTTCTGAAAAAAGACAAGGTGCATGGATGGTTCAAGTTTTTGCTCGCAGTCGTGTATTATCACATGATGGTACCACTGCAAGGTTGCCTGTTGCCCACATGGTGTGTAATCAGACACCACCTGTAGGGGACAAGCCAAGTTTAATGACATTCCGTGAGGTGATTTCAGTTTCCTTTATTGCATTTGTTTATCTTTTGCAGCTGCAGTAGTTATTATAGCGATGTGTAGAACAACCATATTATGCAGCTTATGCCAAGCTCTCTCTCTATATATATTGCTCCATTTGAGAAGTTCATTTCTACACTAGTTGCTACTGGGAGTGTTTGATCTGATGCACCTGGAAATGCTCAACTTGCTTAACTTAGGAACCTGTGATTCCTAATTATGATTGTGAAATTAATCATGTCAAGGTCTTAAAGTGTTAACGAGGATGAAACTGACGCTCATTATAACACGAAAGTTCTATATTGTATATCTTGTGAATAATTAATAAATATTTCAGAGTTCAATCAATATCTTGCGGATTGGGAGGTGCTAGCGAACTGTCTTGACTGAGTAATTGCCTGTATTCAATTCAAATTTTGACTTGATTTTGTTACGGAAACTTGACCAGGAAAATTCCTATTGCAAACAAGTCATACTATTAAACATTCCCATGCTTCTGCCAACTGTTACACAACCCACACAACAACTGACTGATGCTGACAAACTCACTGATCATTAAGTTTACACGAGTTGCAATGAAGTATTGAAAATTCTAATTATGCAAAGAGCAGAATATTGTCATTTGTTTTAATGGGGTGACAAGTTACTAGTTCTTTACTTTGCTGCCCTCTTTCTCAGGTTGAGACTGTCTTCCATGAATTTGGTCATGCACTTCAACATATGCTTACCAAGCAGGATGAGGGTCTGGTTTCTGGTATGCGAGGGATAGAGTGGGATGCTGTTGAATTACCTTCTCAATTCATGGAAAACTGGTGTTACCATAGGTAATTAAGAATGCAGTTCCTTGGTATTTAAATATTTCGATGTTGCTAGAATCCTGACTATTGTTTTAACCAGACATGGATGTACACCTAATGTATATAATATGTGATTCCGCCTTGTTTTGATTGAAGTAAATGGCAGCTTCTGACAAATCAGTTCTTTTCAACATTTCATTGTGCTTATGGTGCTTTATGCTCTTGATTTATAAATTACCTCCCCTTTCTTCATCTTTTGGTTTAAGAGGGAAAATCATTGGGCCGTCTACAGGTTGTATCTAGTGCTTTGGTCCATCTCAGCACCATATTAATAATTCATTCATGTGGTGATTTTTATTGTAGATTGACACCGTAACATTTTATTGAATTTCATGATTTTTTTTAAAATTTTAATAAAATATGATGTATACAAGACATTTATGATTTTTTGGCCCCTAACAGAGAGACTTTAATGGGCATTGCAAAGCACTATGAAACTGGCGAGAGTCTCCCTGAAGATATATATTTCAAACTTGTTGCTGCTAGGACCTTCCGTGCTGGGAGTCTAAGTCTTCGACAGGTCATTATAGTACATTGGCTAATTACTACTTTTCTGTATCTCTTGTGCTTGGAAGTTACTTCTATTACTCTCGCTAATTTGGCATTTAAGTTTTGGTCATTGTGT
Source organism: Neltuma alba (assembly GCF_004799145.2). Lineage (NCBI taxonomy): Eukaryota > Viridiplantae > Streptophyta > Magnoliopsida > Fabales > Fabaceae > Neltuma > Neltuma alba. The sequence goes on from NW_021633816.1 coordinate 41,935, forward strand.
GGTATTTGGCTTTTGGATGATAATTAGCGAGTTACCTTTGTTAATATGATTAATTAAACAATTTGTGCAATTAGAACAAAAATTTATCCTTTGTTTCCAGTTCTTTTGGAATTTTTTTTAAAAATTTTTATTTTTATTTTTTAAGCATCAGGAATAGTTTAAGATGTCTCTATTCATTGTTTATTTGGGGGCAGGGAGGAAATTTTCATTTTCCATAATGCTTTTATCAGGCATTTAAAATGTGGAGGAAACACAAACACAGAGACGTACTTGTCATAGGTTCTCTAACAGAGTTTCAGTACGAAACCCTTGCCGCAATTGCCTTTCTAAGTTTTTTTTTTTTTTAATCTTTTGTGTTGTCTGTAGTTGTATTGAATTGCTATAAGACTAGCAGTGCTATATGATAATGAATGTTGGGCATTAAAGAAACAATAAGAACATAAAGCTGGAGTACTGGAGATTAAGATTTCGAGATTGATGTATCGGTTTACAAGAAAAGATAAAATTTATAATGAACTTATACAAGGAAGAGTTGGCATGGTAATATTGAGGAGAAAATGGTAAAAAAAATGTTTAAGGTGGTTTGGACATGTACAAAGAAAGCTGTTGAAAGTGCTAGTGAGAAAGGTGGAGATAATTTTGAGTTAATGAAGAAGGGTAAAGATATTAAAAAGGATCTTTTTGTTAACAATTTTATCCAAAAATTTATTGTTGGCAGAGCATAGTGGTGTGATGCAATCTCTATCTATAGCTGATCCCTCTAGGGTAAGGCTTGCTATTGCCGCAGCTGTCTCTGGTTGTATGTGTTTGAAGGGCAGAATTATATTGATTACATACACTGTGAAGAAAAATGGTCGTAAAATTGAAATTATGATTGCATTAATCGTAAGGCCATTTCCTTGGGCTCTATTTCAGTAAACCATTTAACCTGTATGCTTCAATATTTTATCCAGATTGCATAGTTTATTTGCCATTTTTGACTTTACTGTCCATGTTACATAAGTTATATCTTTAAATACATGAAATGACTTTGATTTATTACCTGTAAAATACGACTCGCAGTTAAGATTTGCAAGTTTAGATTTGGAGCTCCATACAAAATATGTTCCCGGGGGATCTGAATCTATCTATGATGTGACCGGAGATTTCTGAGCGAACTCAAGTGCTTCCTCCATTCCAGAAGATAGGTTCCTATGCAGTTTTAGCCATATATTTGCAGGTTTGCTCTGCTTCTTGTATACTTTTGAAACCATGCCTTTGTTACTTGGTTTCTACTTTCTGTCCCTGGGAGACCTAACATCATGTGTATGTTTTGGGTTCTGTTATGTTTAGGTGGTATGCAGTGGATACTACAGTTACAAGGTGTTCTGAATTG
>NW_021633817.1:0-78613 GCF_004799145.2 Neltuma alba
GGCTAGAAGCAAACCTTCACAAGAGTTAAAGTGTAACCAACACCGTAGTGGTGCTTCAAGAAAAGGGAACTGTCAAAAAAATGATCACACAATATAAGGGAAAGAAAAAGTATATCAATATTAGAATAAGAAAACTTGAATATACTCCCACTACTTACTTCACAATCAACTACTTTGAGTACACCAACAAAAAGAAGATATGGTAACTTATTTCAAGGTTTTAAAGAATATTTAGAAGATACAAGTTCAACTAGAAAATAACACTAAAGCGTAATTTACCTTGCATCCCTTGCAAAAAAAATTATTGCTGACAAGTTAAAATATTATAAATATGGAGGGCAAGTAAATCTCCCAAAACCAACAGAAGATCAATAAATAAACAATCTCTAGCTAGGCAGAGCAATCAAGCTCCTCTATAAATTGATAAGGAAATGGAAGGAGATTGAGAAGTGTTGTGAGGGGGAAGACGAATTCCTTGGTCCATTGGTGTTTTATCCCACCCAGCGCACATGGTTCATTTATGTGGAAGTCAGTTGGGGCAACTGAATTCCTAACAGCAACAGTTGAACTGGTTATTAACGACTTCAACACCCTCAGCTGTTTATGTTCTGCTAACATGAATCTGAAACAGAATCTAAAGGAAATAGAGAACCAAAAAGGTTAAAACTGCTACAGCACTTTCCAATTGCTGTATACCAGAAATGGAAAACAAGCATGAACCAATAAAAGCCTTAAACGCAACCATGCACATCACATATGCAAGGTCAAAATGAACCTTGAAGATGAAAGCATTCTGCTCCAACCAAATACACCAAGAACTGACTAAATTACATGCTGAATAAAACTTGGGCTTTCTTATTCTTGCTGAAGCACTGAGCAAGTCACGAGACACACAAAAGCAACAATCAAGTATTCTAGTTTACAGTCCAAAATTGAACTACTGGCCATAGTAAATAGAGATTCAAATGCCAGGCGGTAATCACTATATCCATCAATTATAAACCTACTCCAGAAATTTAGAAAGGGGAAAAAGAAAGATCATTTTCTCCTCCCATTGAACTTCATTTTTCTTTACCAAAAAAACTTAGGACCAGTTCTAAATAGTAAATTCCATATATTATTCATTATTCATACTTGCTTCATGAAGCTCCAAACAATAAGAAAGAAAATTTAAAACGAAGATAACCTTCCACAGCATTTCAAAGAACCATTGGCCATGATAGCTATCCGATCGCCTAGTTCATCTGCTTCATCCATAGAGTGCGTTGTCAGTAATATTATCCTCCCCTTTTTTATTTTTTTAATTAACTGCCAAGTCAAGCGCATTGAGTATGGATCCATTCCACTAGTTGCTCATCAAGAACTATAACCTGCAAAAGAGGATCAAAACATTCTAGTTTTTCCAACACATGAACAGACAATGATGAGCCTTCATATAACACAACCTTGCTGTTCCCTATCAATGCAATTCCAAGAGACAGTTTCCTTCTCATGCCGCCAGAAAGAGCTCCCACTAGAGTGTTAATTTTATCTGCTAAACCTACCTGTCCAAGCAATAGAATCAAACTAACCAGGTTGGCTGTAAACCAAATAACAAAGAAGAAAATCATTGAAGAAATGGGGGGGGGGGGATTTCTTAAGTGAAAAATTGAACTCCAATCATACATATTCATAAAAGGGTCTTATCATAGATTGACGAAGTACATCAAACTATCACAGACAAGATGAGGGATTATAACAGATTCATTAATTCTCTAATCCTTTCAACAATGCTAACTTCATACTAGAAATGTCTCAAGTGGAAACCACCACAACTATTTTACCAGTCTCGCACAATAATTTTTAGACACCAAACTTTCAAGATCACCCTTCCTTATTAGGCCTACAAAACACCTCCCAACCAAACAAGGTGATTACTCCTTAGCACACTCACACCCATTCAAACCTCAATGTCTGGGCAACATCTCCTTGTGCTCTAAAAAGAGAAAAATTAATACAAGGAAATACTAGAAATGACCTAACAAAGCTAAAATTGAAGCAGTTGTTTGGCTTCAAAAGTTTTTCCAAGTGAAATCCAGTTTGTATGATACTGTTTTTTGCACAACTTAGACCAAGTGGGTTTAGACGAAAGAAAAGATTTTCTGAAGTCTAAACAGATCAGAGTTTTCCTCATATAATAACTGAAAAATAATAAACTCACCTCATCTACCATATTAGCAACAACATCCTTCAAACAGTCTTCCTCCACACCCTTTAATACTGCAAATATTTCTAGATGTTCTCTCACCTGTGTAGTCCAGTTAATGAAAATCAGACATTGCAAAAGGTAAAACATAAGGTAAACCATAAAGATTTATTTTATAAAGCAAAATCATCAAAAACTAAAAAACTAGAAAGCTATGTATAAGACAAATCATAAATATTAACAATACTCTCATCCGAGTATTTAAACACACAGCAGAGTGAAATAGTTGACAACTTTATCTAGTTTTGTAATCGAAAATGAAATAATTTTGAATCGGAGGAAAAGCAGAAAATGCCAGTGTGATCCTAAGGATAACAGAAAGCAAAAATTAGCTCAAAATATGTCCGATCCTTTTGCAAGCATATCAGAGAACCCACCCCTATACTAAAGAAGTCAATAATTGATTGGTACAAAGAAAGCCCCAACCACCAAAAAAATGGTTGTGCCCCTTACAAAATACAAGGACGAAATTCTCCATCCCAAAATAAAAATATTCTGCTATTTCCATACAAACCAGATAAAAGCAACCAAATCCCACTCCCATCGTGGCTTATTATCCTCCATGATCAAATTCTACAAAATTAGAACAAAGACATTGTTCCAATATTTAAGGGCAAAACTTTTTTCCATCAAAGTCACTAACTAACCAAACCTCCAATAGCATATGGTTTTAGATAGTTATCAGCATCAAAGCTTTCGATCCCAGTCAGCATTTCCTCTTATCCCACTCCTCTGCCTAAGGATTTTGAGGATTTGCCTTTCTTTAATGAAAGAAATTCCCAATGTGTGTGAACATTTGTAGAAATAGATGATAAGACCAGTGTTGTTAATGGAATGGCAGTCAGGAGCCGCCCGCTATAATCATGAAGGCTACTATATTAGAACAAGGTTCATCACACCGGCTGTCAGAAGAAGCTCAAAACACTATCCACTGAGGTGGTAGCTAGTAAAAAGTCCCTATTCCAAAAAGCATATAGACCACTCCGACATAACATTAGAAATAGTAAAAACCAACTCACAGTCAATTCTGGAAAAAGTATGTCATTTTGGGGGCAGACACCCAAAACCTTCCGTATCTCATCCTACACATCAAAAGATAAAGAAAATTATCAATACAATTTCTCCCATAGATGCAGATGACCTTCCCACTGGCAGCAGAAAAGATAACTTCATGTGAATACTCTTGAAGATCAAAGCTTCAAGTTATTACATTCACATTAAGGAAGCATGTAAATCACCTAATTAGTATATACATTGGTCAACATCATTTAACTATTATTTGATAATACAAGTTTACTACATTTTACACTATTGTAACATTGATGACACCTTTCATTTATTTGAGGACATTTAGGACTATCAGAATTCAATAAACTAAAGCAAAGCATCAAGCCACTTCAACTTACAATGTCAGTTGAAATATTCTTTCCAAACACCAACGCATCCCCTGAAGTAGGAGGAAGAAGACCAACAAGCATTGAGATTGTCGTGCTTTTTCCAGCTCCATTGTGCCCTTTAAATCAACACACCAAAATATATACATACAACAAGCAATGAAAATTCTTTTAACACAGGCACAAAGCTTATTAAAGTAGAGAAGGAAGGTACAAGGGTGAGGGATAAGATATCCCCGAGAAACAATAAAACAAAGAATAGTAACAAGAGAAAGGATGTGGCAAAGCTCACTGAATTCTGTCTACAGAATAGAACTAAGGAACATGTATAGGGTGAAAAATAAGAGAAAAATTCAGACTCTAATACCTAAAATTCTATAAATCTTAGTGAACAACTCACTACAACACAGGAAGTCATCACCCATAAACACCAGATTTCACGAGGAGATATTTGAAATAAATGTTTCAAACTCTTATAGAGAATTACAATTATCAAATATCAAGACATCAAAGTTCAATATAGTAATTTATCTTATTTATTAGCAAAAGAAATAGACCCAGGTAGAAATTGTCACCAAATGAATAGATTCAACTCACATACCTAGAAGAGCGAGAATTTGATTTTCATACAATGTAAGCCGTAATGAGTTAACAGCACAGCAAGCCCCCCTTTTAGAAGCATACACTTTATGCAAATCCCTAATTTTAATGCACCTATAATTTTCAAAACAGAGATAAAAAAAATCAGTAGACAAAGTATCAAATATCACCACAATCGATGCACTTCTGTGGTATAAGACAAACCGGCCATCAAGCTCTTGTTGTTTCATGTCCAAACTTATTGCTTCTATAGCAGGTTTGATAGCGTTTTCTACTAGAAAATTTTCCTTTGACTTGGAAATCTTATCAGCAATTTCTATGTCTGAATTGGAGAAACAATGTTTTACAGCTTGTTTCTTCCTCCAAAATCCCTTTTGGAAAATAAAGTTCCACGAATATTGTGATCCATACTCCCTTGGAAGAACCTTCATGATGAGAAAGAGAACATGGAAGTTATATAAATAAATACAAGGTATATCTTTCTAGACTTGTATGCTTCTTTTCCCTGTAAAAAGCAGTGTAGAATTGAAATGGACTTCTTGAAATTTGCTGGCCTACAAGAAGGGAGAGAAGAAATTAAATATAAATACAGTCCCATTCTTGAGTAATCAAGATGATGGGCCTTGTTAAGAAATGGGGCTGAGTGTACACAAGATAGGCTAAGAGAGTTGGTCTAGTCCAAAAGACCAAGACCAAGATCAAGCACATGAAAGCGAAGGGCAGAATGGGGACAATGAAGGTTAAGGCATGTTCTGATAGTGTCAGTGAGGTGGGAGTGTGTAAAAGGGGTGTAGGGAAATATTAGGAGGTAGGCTAGTAGTATTAGCCGAGTGGAGGACCTAGTCTCTCAAAAACCAAGCTATGAGGTTGTTTTTTTGCATGCTTTGGGTCTATGAACCTATTTTCTTCCATTGAGGCGTGTGTTCTGAGCTTAGGGAGTGATAAGCAATAGTGAGTGAGTGATTAGAGTATGTAGTTCTCTACATTTCCCAATGTCATAGAAGTTATGGGGATATTTTCTCTACCATTTCCGCTGTTTGATTTGCAGGTTATATCACAGACTGAAAACATAGGATAGATTCAACTAATCAAAGACATACCTTATCAAGATAAAGACCAATCGCACAATACAGCAGTGTATCAAGCAGCATCATCAAAAAACAAAACAAAAAATTCACTCCAGAAGAATCCTGTAAGATCAATATGTTATTTAAGTTCGGACCAGAAAACAATAGCTCCAAAGAAGAAATGAAAGGCCCTGTTGCAGAGACTTACCCGCCATATGTTGCTCCAGCGAAGTCCAACATGAGCACGCTCATAATCAGCAAAGTTGATAGACCCCAGAGCAAAAGCCGTAGGTGAAAGCAAAGAAGCAATAATCTTTAAGACACTAAAGTTGGCAACCCCAAATTAATTATATCAGTAGCTGGGAATATAAGTTAGCACAATAAACAGAACAGGTCGAACACTTACATAGAGACTCCCTCATCATACACTGTGTAATACGGGAAAAAGGCACCAAGGAAAGAAAGGGTTCCAACTGCTACAGCTGTTTTGGCCCGCTTGAAAAATGTAGATATAAAAAATGACAACATAATTGCACTAAGCCCAAAAACGAAGAAGTATGCAAACACCAGTGTCTTATCACTATACTTGAATAAATTCCCCATTGTGCAAGCTGTGATGATTCCAGACGAGATTGCAAACTGCAAAGAATTGCAGAACCAGGAGATCCATTATAATTCCTCATTAAGTCATTAACACAACCCAAATGAGTGGAGCAGATGGGGTATGCCTCTATTCATTTTCTAATTTTTTTCCGAATAGAGGGAAAATAAATTGCTAGAGATAATGAGAATTACGGGAAAAGAAGATAAGGCAGCCTCATAGGGAGAGAGAACACTTAATCTCAAAAAACGATCATGCTTCCCCATCTTGACCCCCCCCAAAAAAAAAAACCATACTGGTATTTATATTTTGGATCTATCAACGTATTTATCCCATAAGAGAAAAGCATGAGTTGAACTATTTTTGGTGATATATTTTAAAAAATGCAAGAAAAACACACAGAATAACATAACAGCATACCCACAATACAGTATGCTATAAGTACCGTTAGGGTATTTTGCCCCATATTATTTTTAAAAGAAAAATTTTTTAAAAATTTTTTTTTTTTTAAAAAAAGGAATAGCAAAAGTTTACCTGCAAAGCATATGTTATAAACCATGAGAGATAAAACACACCATCTTTCAGGCCCATCATGTAAAGCCCTTCCTTAATTTTCTGTTCCTGGAATTTTTGATCAATATATCAGGCGAAGAACTTAGAAGAGTAAGTAAAAGACTTCTAAAACATCAGTTGTGAGGAAAGAGATCTAATAAAAAAGGAAATTCAAAATAGAAAAGCACATTCATGTAACAAACAGTGAAGGGCATAGGTAAATCAGTCTCTCAAATTCAAAAGCTAATGTTAGCAAACCTTCTCAAACACAGAATAACTGATCAGTCGAGAAATTGGATACAGAAATCCCAATAAGTACCTACATGCCAAAATCCCAAAGAAAAGATATAGCTTGTTGGATATTTTTAAAAAATGTTCTTATGAAAAATATATTAAATAGAATATAAAATTATTGGAGAGAAGCTTACAAAATCCCCATGAAATTCTTCACAATTGACTGGAACTGATCATCAGTGTACTCTCGAGTGGGAAAGGGAGCCATTCGTATGTGAGCGGGACTAAATTGAGTCCAAGGAATTTTCAAAGACAAATCGGTATCATTGGAGTGTGGTAGAGGATGCTCTACACTTTCCGTGATAGGGGTTATGTCAGATTGCTGAGCCATGAATATTATAAATGAATCAACAACTTGCTGGAGCTGCAGAAAATACTAAATCATTAATCCCTCCTGTAAAATATAAATATTACATTCAAAAAAGGAGATAATGAAGCCTCAAATTTTCAAAGGCATGGGTCCAACGAGACAGAGAGAAACAAAATTGTAATGTAAATCTACATAAACGATCTATAAAACAATGAAATAGCAACTATGACCCTTTTCCCAGACAAATGTATTTTTCATGAACATTGGACTTGCCATCTTATCGATCTTAAAGGAGGTTCTAGTTTCTCAACACAAGGTATATGTTGCAAAATATAAACATCTGTGAGGAAAAATGATTCTACAGAAGGCATAAATAGAAAAAGGCATGATTAGAGAAAGAAAAATAGTATGTATTGTGGAGGTCTTAGGCTTAGATAACTTTCTAAATCACTCAATTCCTTCATTAGATGTTTCCTTAATCATGTCCTTAAATATGAACATTGGACATAACTAGCTCTCTTAATCATACGAAATTCAAAGCAGTAATTAGTTATGGTAGTATAATTAGCATACCTTGGTGTTCTTATATCTTCCACAAAAGGCGACAAATAAATACAAAGATTGAGCTGCTTTCAATCATTCTAGGTCCTCTTAGTTTATGTTTTATCCTGTATTTTTATTTTTATTTTTTTTGTCATCCTTCTAACTTGTGCTTTCCTGCACACACAAATTCTTATCTCTTTTCAATAATATTTCTCCCATGACAAAAGCAATAAAGGTTGGGAAGAAAGTGAAACATACAGCTCTTTCCAATAATATTTCTCCGATGACAAAAACAATAAAGGTTGGGAAGAAAGTGAAACATACAGTCAAAAACCCACTGAAGCTGTACTGCATTGTTGGTATTGCACTAACACCAAGTTCCAAGTCACGGACAAAAGGGCCATTTGTATCCATTATGGTTTTAACATCAGGAAAACCAGAGAAAGCCCAGGTATGATTGAGGCGTATGCTGTAATCAAATGACTCGGGACCTTGTTCATGAAATACCACTGCTCCTTTGATTTTTGGATATATGCAATTCCTAAATAGAAAGAATGTAAAGAGATAAAAATTATGAGTGAATCAACTCATTAAGACTTATCAACGAACCTCTAATTACTATTAACTTGGCAACATTTTACATATCTCATCTTACGCCCTTTTTTTTTTTTGTGTCTAAAATAAGAGAAAAGCAAAGACTACAGGGGGAGGCAGAACAGGAGACATGATCATGAACAGAAGCACAAAAAAGAAGATAAAGGAGAAATATAAAAAGGCTAAAGATTCCGTAATATTCTCCTATTCCGCTGCATATCTTAAATAAAGCTCCTTTGAAAGTAAAATTAGCTCATAAGGTGTGAGTATGTCATTCATCCACACGCACCCAAAAACAAAAATTCTGAGAGAACTGTAGTATGATCACCCGAACCTAAATGTTGGTAGAATGATGTAACCAAAAAATAAATTTAAGCAGGAACAAGCCCACAACACTTCAAGCATTATTAATAGGCAATGGCAGTTGAGATTACTAAAGGCCATAACATAAGATCCTACAGTGAATCCATACACCATGATATAACCGAAGAAATCAATAATTTGCAAACTCACTTAAAACTTGAATAAACATAGAAATCTATATTATGGAGAAATATCACTGAGTTTTAAGCCCATATAAACAAGTTTATTAGCATAGCATCTGCTCTCTCAATCAATCACAAAACAACATATGACTTAAATTTCCATTCAACCGTGCAACTAACCCAATAAGTGACCTAAAAATCCATCATATAGCCTTCAACGCCACAAAAGAGTTTACCTTGCTTGATTGCAGCTACCATAAACATCTGAGCGTATGTAAGTCTCCAGCTCTGCCTCATCTTTGTATATTTTACTGACAAGCTGCAAATCATGACCGGAATTTTTTTTTTCATTTTCTTTTTTTTTTGCTCAACAATCATGACCAAAATTTAATTAGCTTGATTTGTGAAAATTATTTATAAGGAACATGAATGGAGAACACACATATGTATGTTCACTACATTTACTTTGCAACAAGGTTTCTAGAGAGCTAGCTTTAAAATGTACACTTGCATGGAGCCATGAGAACTTCAAATAATCACATATTATGATAGTACATCGAACTCTATGCACAAGAAAAGTATTGTAATATACTGCTATCATCACTCTATATATTTATTTCAGATGTCTACTCAAACAAAATGCAATAAAAATCACTGCTGAAATTGTTTTTTCTACAATGAATTTAGAAATATTTAAAAGGATGAAAAATGTAATGTGAAATGTAGAATAGACCATTTCAGTTCTCTATGCGCAGCATAGAACAATAGACAAAGCTACACTAGCTAAACCAGCAATAGAGAAAGCCTAAGCAGCCATACTAATCAAACGCAATCACTCAACCAACCACAGTGAAGCCTGATACAAAAGTGAAAAGTCAAAAAGAGGACAGCCAGCAAAGAAAAATATTGCACAAATCAATCAAGAAAATTAGGCGCATAAAACAACAAGCTAACACAAAACGAAAGGGTACCTTCAAGAGAGGAAATTTCATTGACATTATGTCTATCATTTGCTCAGTCTTTGTTGTATTAGGGGCAAAGGCAATATACTCTCCCTTGGCCAACAAAACTTCCAAAACTTGTTGGAAGCTAGGAGAAATACCCCTGCCCACTTCTACATACATCTCTTCTCGGATGTGCCTGTTCCATTTTCATAAAAACATTACTCTAAATAAAAACATTGAAAAATAAAATTCAAAAAGATATGCTTCGTTTTCCTTCCATATAGACCAAGTACTGAGATCCAATTTGATTTACTACATAACATATAATGGAATTCAAATTTAAACAAGATTTCATTCTTATATACTCTATTCTCTTCCTCGAATTCCTAAATGTGAGAGATGAAAAGAGGAAACACTCGGAAACAAATCATTGTTTCTCTTTTTGCCAGAAGATAATAGATTAAAGTTAGAGAAATAGAAGGAAACGCTCACGGTTGCGCCGGATGAATTTGTGTATCAACCCGAGTCCTTACAGCTATTAACAGCAACATCACTAAAGTTGGGAGCAAAACCTGTCAACCACTGAGTGATACGTCAGAACTCTGACATTGATGAATCCTTCTTCACCAAATTCAAATGAAAAATACTACTGTTGACGAAATTAGAAAGGAAAACAAGATCACGCGCCCACATTATCAGCGAAACAACACCAAATCTATCAGAGACAGTCCTGTCCCATCATTCACTCCAGGAAGATAAAGACGAAATTACCAGTAAATTACATATACGGTAAAAACTAATAAAGCAACAGCTTCAAGGGGTAGACTACCTTACTCTCAGGAAAAAAAAGCAAACTAGGATTGCTCAATACAAGCATCACATCACTCAACTACAAGGTTCACTCAAAACACGGAAGGAGTAAAATGTGAAAACAAACTTCGTATAGATGATCAGGTACAAATAGAGGATCACAAAAAACAGGTTAGAGAAGCATGCAAATAAAATCAAAGCAAGGACTACTTCAAGACTTAGAATGGAAGGAAAAAGGCGGGAAAAGGAAAAGGATGACAAATGACGAACCTCGGCACTTGTTGCGAACGGATGACGAATTTTGAGAAGCCAGTTCTTCCATAGCATGACCTTCAATTGCCTCCTCGCAGTGCCCATCGTTGCAAACCCTACAATTCCTTCATCAGACGATGATAACTTCACAAGGGAAGGCAGAATTAAGAGACAGATGCTTGAGAGACTATGGAATACCGAAGGAGCAGGCGTTCGGAGGTCAATTAACTGTCCAAGTAGCTTCCCGCAAATTGATATTTGTTGCTTTTGTTTTTTGGGCAAGACATTTCTTTCAATTTCAATTTCAATTTTTAACTCTTGATCATTAACTTTTTCACTTATTTTTAATTAATTATCCAACGAAACCTTCACGGTGTAATAAATAAAACTGAGAATTATCAAGGAATAAAAAACCGGACCAAACACTAAACTAATTGAGGTAGTGGTTCAAGGTTCAGTTTGTCGAATCAGGTCATCTCAGGACCTAACCAGTCATATTAAAATAATATAATTTAATTAAAAATAATAAAATATAACAACATTAACAATCACTAATAACAAAATATAAAAAAATATGACAATAATTTGACTGTAACAATAATAAAATATAACAACATTGAGAATTTTCATTTTTATAATTCATCATTAATTAAAATTAATAATCATTAATACCAAAATTATCATTAAAATTCATTTAAATTTATAGGAGCTAACATATCACGAGCTGCATGAGAAAAAATAGGACTAATAACAACTTAATCATTCAAACCAATTTATTATCAATTCACACCAGTTTGACCGGTTCAAACTCCCTTCCAGTTTAGTATTCAAACCAAACCGGTCCATTGATCAGTTCACTGATTAAACCGGTCAGTCTGAACCAATTTTTTGTTCACTGAAAATCATCCATCAATCAAACGGTAAAGTAATCCGTAAGAATGATAAAAAAAAATTAAAAATTACTAAATCTCAAATTGAGATTAGAAACAACACTTTATTTTGTGTCAACACCACTAAATTTGTAAATGACGAAAAAAAATTTATTGATATTTCTCATTTAATATTTACAAATTTTTATTTTTTTGGTCATTTTTTCAAGTAATTGTGGATTACCTGCTGTCTTCTTCATACAACAGATTTTTAAAGAATAAAAAGAAAAAAAGTTGATGATTAAACTACAGCTGTCATTTTTTTCCAGCAAGCTACAGTGGTCATGTAAATATAATTGGTAAGTTATCCAATTAATTTGACCCGAACATTAAATTTACATCTAACAGTTCACACATGTAATTGATTGATACATAAATGTAAAGAGGAGTAAAAATAAAGCAGGTTTGAGTTAATAATAAAATATCATAAAAAATATGGTAATCACCTAATAATCAAATTCAAAGATGGGCGGCTTGAAACTGAAAGGGACAAATACCGGTTAGTTCGGGGATGCGGCCTCTAGCCCTGTGGCAACGTCTTTTCTTAATATAAAAGAGAAAGTCCTTTTCCCATTAATTAATTATTTAACTAATTAATAAAATATTAGTAATAATCTTCCCAACTCGCACGAGAATTGCGGTCAAGATAAAGAACAAAATAATTGCGGAACAAGACAGTTAAGCTTTCATTAAAAAACTTCTTTATGAGAATGACTTAAATCAGAATGTAAATATTTTGGATTGGTATTTTTGTATATAAAAATTTATGAGATTTTTTTATTAATAAAATTTTGAGTGAAAACTTTTCCTCAACTTTCCCGATTTTATTTTATTTTATTTTGCCGGATATCGATGCTCTTTTTAATTTTAATTTTCCATGTGTTACTTACCATTCACTAGACTGTTACCTTATCATTCACGTGCCTTTCTAGCTTTCCTTCCACGTTCGTAGTTCGGGTGACGGCTGGTAGTGTTTAGTAGGTGTTTCTTAATTTACAAATTATAAGCCATTAAGATTGATGCAACGCCTAAAAGTTTTTTTTTTTTTTAATTCAGTAACTTAAAGTATCTTGTGATGCACCCGAACATCTTGAAATATGAAATATTTATTTAGATGCGTAGATGCACCTGAAAAATGTTTTACAGTACTAAATGTATCACAAAATATTTTAGAGTATTAGATGCATTTAAAAAAATATTTAAAATGCTAGATGCACGTTACGCCAGTTATAAATGCTAAGCACTAGGCTGTTTAAAATTTGGGTATATAGTTAATGATATTTTTATCGCATGGTTGGAAAATTAGTTGTGATTGTGTTCGATTTAGTTCCAAGCTTCTAGCACTAGAAACGAATCTTAGGGGAAAAATGAAAAATCAATCATATTTTCCTCAAAAGCCTATCAAATGTGGAAATAAAACATTGGTTTCATCTATTAAAAAATGGAAATTAATTTGCAAAAGACTCCCACGATCTACGATCTTATGGTCTGGTTGGAAACTGAGAGACTTCCCAATTATCATCCTAATGATAGAAATTAAATCAGGACACATCATATGCAAAATACCAAGAATTTCATTTGTAAAACGGTAATATTTGTGCATGTTATATGTCATCGTTACAACTTGAAATTCAGTTGTCTGATCCTTGCCTGATTGGGCGAGGTATCATAACAGTTTAAAAAAAAAAAAAATGTCAGAATTTTTTTTCCGAAAAAAAAAAAAAGATTAGCGAAGAATAACTTGCAAGAGTGATAATTGGTAAAGAACAATTAAGGCATATTGATGTTTTCTTAAGCTCGAATGTTTTTTTTTTCGGCTGGCAAGAAAAATGTTTCCTTCTTCGTGCATCTTTATCTTTCTCCAAGTTTTTAACGCCAAACGGTATATCCCTTTTACACGTGGATACCTCCGCAGTGAGCACATTGAACCGAAAGAGAGCAAATAAAAAATACTCTTAATATAAAAATAAATTAAGAAAGTTAAATTAATTAATTATAAATCTCTCTAAAACATTCATATAACATTAAATTACATGCCAGTTTATATTATTTTGAGAAAAGAAACAATAAATATAATAGACCGGTGAATTGAAATTTTAGAATTAAAATCAAACTGTTATATATTAGGCAGTTTGGGAGTATTTTACTTTTAACAGGAGAAAATCTTATCTTATCTTAGTCTGTCTCTTCTATTATGTTGATAATGACTTATGACTCAAAGAAAAGGGAATGCGACTTTTTTTAAACTTTTATTCGTATGATGGTCATTATATAATTTCACTGTTATTTTTTTTATTAAAAGACAAATTTATTAAAAGATAAAAAGATACAGATAAAATTTTTTGTAGTTTATCTATTTCATTGTTTGTTTATAGTGACGTGAAAATTTTTGTATTTTATATTTAAATGTTTCTTATTTTTTAAGTAGAGACGTGAAAAATCTCTTTATCCATATTTTTGTTTTATACACCTAACGTTTATTTTTTTAATTATTGTTCGATGTAGATTATAGACGAGTTTTTGTCGAAATTGAATAGCAGGAGGAGTGAGAAATTGGGGTTAGAGCAGACTAGAGTAAGGGTTAAAAGGGATGGATAAAAAGAATGCTAAAAAGATCTTAAGATTCAGAAATAAGAAAATTGTGGATCATTATAGAAGTCAATCATATTAAGATTTGTTTTCTTTTTCTTTGGGCAAGAACATGTACTAAGATTTGTTGGCACTCTTGTATGCTAGCAATATAATAAGCGTCAAAAAGGTTTTAAGATTTATCGTGCTTTAAGAATAAGATTTATTGTACTAACAAAATGCACAATGCTAATACTCAAATAAGACGATCCATTTCGGATTCATTTCTGACACATCTGCAGACCGTAGTGGCTAAGGAGCCTTTGGGATTAAATTTCCCTAATATTTTAGTTTCTGTTTTTTTTTTTTGGGTAATTACCTCTCTTGTAACCAAATAATAATAATAATAATATGATCCGTTAACTAGGTTTCCAAATGAATAAATTGCAAATAAAAAATCTTGTGATAAACCAGCGTGAAAATCTTTTTTGGATTTTGTGCAAGGCGTTGGAATCCATTCGTTTATCGTACAAGTGAAAATACACAGAAAACGAAGAGCACCATGCTTCATCTAGAAATGTAAATTCAAACAAGACTTGCGAAGCCTACGTGGCCAAGAGCATGCATTGAACCCAAAAAAAAAAAAAAAACACTGAAGCAAGCATGAGCAAATAATAAAATACAATCTGATAAACTCGATTTTATGAAAATAATTAATAATAATTAACAAATAGCCATAACCCCTTATCTTGGTGATTTCTCCTCTAACCCTGTACATGCAATAGAAAAACATTCCCACTATAAAAAAAAATTAAAAAGACCCCCTATTTATGTAACACTATCATCTTCTATACATGTGATTGAGATATCAATTAAGCTAATGCACAATGCAATATTTTCCATTCTATAATCTCAAAGGATCATACGGTGCCTACAAAAATTGAACCTCAGGGTATTCTCGGACTAGTCGAGGTCTCAGATGCTTATGCTGCTGTAGTGCTCTTGTTCAATACCGAGGGAAGAACGTATCAATCCACTCCTGCTAAGCAGATGTCTTGCTTTTCGTCAAATCAGAGACCCAAAAGGCGATGTCCAATCACTCCTCTGGCTGAAATATGGTGTAAGTTGAACTGCTCTCGGTCTTGGTAACCTGCATATCAATTCGTATATGTTCGTGGTGAGGAGAATCTACATGGAAAGCAACTAGTAATTTGCATCTTACCATACAGTCAACTAAAGAATTTGCATCAATCAATTGTTTGGTGAAAACTGAAGGTATAATTTAGACTTATTGACATATCATCATTGCATAATAATAGGAAATTTGGGTCATATGGAACTGCAGCTGATCTCCGGACAAATAAGAAAATCTGACAGATTAGTAATGTATCTACATTTTACAACTATGAGGCCATGTAACTTCGGAGAAAGTAAAGCATATTTGAGCAGATATACCAACCTCGGCTGTCCGAGAAAGGCCAGCAGGAAGCATAGGAACAAGAGATGTCCAGAGAACAGGATCTACCATGGGGTCGGCAGTATTATAAGCGGTCAAAAGTGGTGCAGACAAGAATGAAGTCAATGGGTAAACATTTCTTTGAATAGACAATGCCCCACTCATTCCCATTGCAATGTCAAGTCTTTCATCCACACCATTATGATGTGGTGATCTGTCAAGTGCCTTGCCCTGGTCTAACTTATTGATAGTATTTTTGTTCTCATCCTCATCGTTATCAGTGTAATTTTCTTGTGTCCTTGACGCCTTCTCCTGCAGGCTCTTGTAGGCTGCTGACCTTGATAAAATACTCAAGGCAGAGACTGCAGAACTTTCATGCTTTTTCCTATCATGGGGCAAGCCTAACTGTGGCATCTGGTATGGCTCAGTGGGTTGGAGTTCCTGTTCCATCGTTTTGAACTCACCACAAATATCTCCCGCAAATCCTTGCTTTTTTTCTTCTGATGATTTTGTTCCAGCATCAGGTTGGCGACTTTTATTGGATCCCCACCACTTGATGTAATTTGTTAAATCAATCTTTCGTTCTATGCAGAAACCACTACCATATTCGCTTTCTGCCGCTGAATCATCACCGGTCCCTTAATATTGTAAAACAGTGGAAAAGTCTCAAGTTGTGAGCAGATAAAGAACAGGTGGAGTAAATTGAATTCACGTAAAAATACATTTTTTAATTGACAAAAGCATAGTTAAGACTGTGGTTACAGCTCTGCAGTCTTTATAATGGAAGATGACGTGAAATTTGATTTCTATTTACCATAATGTATACTGTTGAAGTAATCAGATCCAGCCATTCTACCATATGATGGCTCCCATCGGCTGCTTTTTGGCACCAGGACATGCAGAATAAAAGTTTAAGCGTCAAATCAATGTCAAACGTCTCCAAAATAACATATGGTTACAGGGATACACTACTTAGTAAGCTCATATATCATGCAATATGCAGACCATTGAAGAACCATACACACAAACATAAATGGAAATGCTTGTAAAAAAGAGTTTCTGTACGAATAACTAAATGATATTTCGAGCAGAGACATTCAATTAATAATATAATTCAAGTGGATTCCTTTAAAAAAAAAAAACATTGAGGTCCATTAATTTTTTTTTTCCTCAAATTGATTCTTCACCATTGCAAAATAATAATTTTTTTAAAAAAAGTTTTTCTGATGTATAAATTTCTTTTTAAATAAATAGTGTTAGAATTCAAAATGTGTGATGCAAAGCTCACTAGGCAACAATCCTCTGTCAAAATCAATGTAATATGTTTCTACTTAAGTTTGAACACTAATGAACAGGTAACAGATATACATATTTATGCATACAAATGTGTTCATCACATGCATCTTGTATCCTTTTCTGATACCTAGAGAGTCCCCGATATTTAGAGATTCCTCTAGAAAAACCACTGCTCTTCCTGCAGAAAGCATCCCATATTAGCAACGATTTCGTTTAGTGCTAGAAAATCATTTTAGTCAAGTATATACTCACCGCCGTAAAGACGCAAGGTATTCCTCTCTTGAAACATTTTGCATTTCTTCAAGATCTCTCGTATAATCAGTCACCTACACGGATTAAAGTTTGATACAGAAATACTGTATTTACAACAGAACAGTTGACGTGTCTTTTCCATCTTAACAGATTTAAACTCATCTAGAAATAGGAGAACGATAAGGGTGACAAGAAAGGAAATCTTTCCTCTAGTAATGTGTCCTCCACATCAAAATAATCATTCAAACAGATATCTTACTGGAAAGTTGATTAGAGTCCCTGGACCCCAATATTTTAGAGCAGCAAGGTCATACGCTCTAGCTGCAGCCTCCTCGTCATCATATGCACCTGTTGACATATCATGAGAAGCAAGCATCAATATGAATGACGCAGCAATTGAAAAGAAAAAAGATATTAAAAAGAAAACAAGGAAGGAATCACCATATGGCAAACTTACCCAAGTAGACTGACATCATAAATGAATTGTTGTCCAGTCAAGCCATGCATAACAGAAAATTAAATGATGTAAGTGATTGTAATGATATGTGAGTTTGGTACGTCAAGTGTTCAACAACATCTTTCTGTACCACGACCAAAAGGAGGACAGAGAGAAGAAGAGACCTTGTTTTCCCTTTTTATTCTGATTCTGGTTCCACGTACTTTTATCCCAAAGATGGGCCTCATAACGACCAGTCCATCTATGCCTGTTTATTCATCAAAACGGAAGAATGGTTCTATGCTTAGAGAAGCAATTGCATTTCAAAAGCAGTGCAAGAGAAACTTGCAGGATAATTTGAAACAGCAGAAAAAGTGTTATAAACAGTTCTAGACATCAAAATTTTTTTAAAGAAGTGTTTCGGCTTACAATCATCTAAAGGGAATGTAAAATGATCAATAAGAAGTGTGCGCGCGCGTGTGTAAAAGCAGTCAAATGATAGCGTAAGCCGTAAGGTGAGACGACTTAAGACATATAACTAAGGCATTATAACATTGCTTATACATCATCTATCAATTGTCATTTACAACGATGTAAACATACAAGAGACAGCTATATCCTCTCTTCCGCTTGAAGAAAAAACTGAAAAAGGGAGAAGGTAGCCCTTATTTTGACGAAACTAGAGTTCGCATCAAATTCAGTGGAATTGACGCAAGCATATCACGCATATACAAAGAACTGCTTCTCGTTTTGTTAGTTGCTACCTGCGTTGCAAGAATAGTTTCACTAGAATGGTGCATCCAGAGATTTATAACATTTTCTTTGGCAGGCAGAATTGCGTATAATGATAGGTAAAGACTTTAGAAGTCAGCAAAAGCAATGCCAATGCAGGATGTCGGAAGACATTGATTGCCACTTCCATCACTGGTATAAATTTTGAGGTGTCACTAAAAATCAAATAAGATTTCTGGCGCCGTGACGCTGCCTTCGTAAGTTTCCCATTCCACGTAAGCAATTGAGGTCAATGAGTCAATTATTATTACTCATGAAGCAAAACGAATAGGTTTCAGTTTTTCCCTCTCTCCTTTGCGAAGGAATTCGCTTTACCATTACATATTTATCCTACTGGATCACTTTCGTAGCAATCAAACGGAAAATTGAGGTCTGTACCTGGTGACACCACGATATATGGAGCTGCGTTTCCCCGCAGCACAAGGAGGCATCTTGCTGATGCGCTCTTTAGCTGTACACCCTCTTTCTTTCTTCGCTTTCTTCAATCCCCTATAGAGTAAGAGTTTATCATTTGCCATCGCTACATCCGAAACCTCTGCACTGCCGCCGCCGCCGCCAACTTCAGACTTGCTCGGGTCAGAGGAAGAGGAAGCCATGGAAGAATCCAAACCTAACCCTAGAATAGAGATGTAGAGAGCTACAAAGATAGTTCAGTGTCCGCCCTTTTTAGTGGTATTTTGATTTTGATTCACAATGGAGGGAGAAAACTACAGAAATTCAGCGAGGGGGAGAAGCAATTCTAATTACAGATATAACCTTTCCTGGATTTAAAATGACGAGTGGGTATTTGGCCCTGTGGCCGTCTGGGGACAGAATAACGGCTAGGACCCCGTAAGGGTAATTACGTCATTTAAGACATTTTGAAAGTATTATCAATTATTATGATCATGATCATGCACGTTCCATTTGTCTGTTGGTTTTTCAAATACAAGGAGGCAAGGTTCACCTGCCACCGCTCAAAGCAAACAACCTTCGTTGCATGACAGGCGGGAAAAAAACACCTTTCAAGAGCAGAAGGAATCCGAGAAATTTTCGGAGGTTAGTCTTATAATTAATAGAGTAGAAATTTTTTACCTTCTTTTATTGCCAAAAATAAAAAATACATGATGCATCAAACAGACTCAAACATTTCATGCCTGTGTTAAGAAATCAGCGTGGTCACGAAGCCCAAAAATGTGTGTGGACTATTATAATTGTTACTAAATAAATGGAAAGCTATCACGTCAAGTCATTTGGTTCCCATTTTAAGATTTACTAGTTTTTTTCAGGGATCCTTTTTGCAAGAGCTTAATTTTGACTTTACACTTAAATGCTAGTGCTTGATTAAAAATCCAGGCGTTTCTTGAGGTTCAAAGAATGACATAATTATATTTTAAGGTTTTACGAAAATATCCATTTAATTTTAACCGCTTAATTTTAAAAAATATATTTTTTATTCTTTAATCCTGAAATAGTTAGCCTAACAATCATAAATGAACAGTATGAACTGTGACTACTGATATATGTTTGGTCGGTTATGATCTAAAATTACTTTTTTATGTGTAAAGTACTAAAAATACATAACGAGATACTCGGTCCTCAATTGTTGAATTGATTTTGATCCTAAATAAAAGGCTCATTTCTCATGTTCATCAATTTTCTCTAAATTACCCCTATGGATACTCCCCCAACCATAATCAAGTAGAAGAGGAAGATAGAGTATTAAGAAAGATGATTATCATATTTTAAGAAAAACGTGTCACATTTCTTATAATTAACTAACTTACTTAATTTTCTTAATCTAATCAAATTAGTTAAATAAGTCTTATATTAAGAATTGAAAGCGTAATTACTTTAGCAAGAAGGCAGGGTTTGCAGTTGATACGCCGTGTTATAATATTGTGTCACTTGAGTCTCGAAGACGACAGTTTGTTTTTGCAGCGTTGCGAGAGAGAAAAAAACAATTAGTAGTTTCAGTCGAGAAACACTGCTTTTTCTTTTCTTTGCCTGATTATCTAAGTTTGTTGCTTCCAATCAATACCCGCTATAACGTTCTATTGTCAAATATCAGATGTTCGACTATAATAGAATTTTATTCATCTCATATCTCCGGGGAGCAAAATCTGGTCTGATCTGCAAGAAGTCTCAAGTTCAGGTGTGATTCAAGTGCTATGCCAGAAGCTACATTTTACAAACAACTCATCAGTTGTACATCAATGCAGTTGAGAAACGTATATACAGACTGAGCAGGTCAAACAAAATCCCGTCAACTTTCCCCGGGATAATTCTTCCCAGCATCATAATAAATAAACGGCAGCTATCCCTTACATCAACTTCACATCTACTAGACTAACATTCTTCAAGCTTTTAAATGCAAATCTTGCGGAAGGCTAGAAACACAGGTTGCGGTGATGTAAAACTGTTCCATGGTTAGTGATCAACTTAAAAGATGAGATCCGGACGACTGTCCTGTGGGCGTTTGATCCCTAAATTTCCTGTTCAATGATTCTGTACAAATTTACGACCGAAATGAATTTCAGGTCAAAAGAATCTCATAACACCATGACAGTCTTACGATGCTCTAACTTGAAAGACAATGACGTAAAAAAAAAAAAATCTAAACCTACTCAAAAAATAAAAAAAACAACAAAGGCATAATTAAAGAAGATGATTGTATTCTTGTAAAATATTATCTGTCTTCAGTTTTGGCATTTAAGAAAACAAAAGCACAAACTACGCAGGCGTAGATACCTTTAAATAGCTTGATTTGCGAGAAAAAAGAATTTACAGAAGATAACCATACAAGGATTGTCTAATTTTGACTTCTCTCAATCACGTTCCATGAATGACAACTTTGCTTATATGTAGTGATTAAGTATATGCTCATAATTGCTGTTATAGTAGTTGTCATTCACGAGCGTCTACTTGTTATTATATACAAAAGTGGTGAAATCAAAATTCCACATTGACTACCCCTTTCTCAAATAATTTCCGGTTGCCAGAGCTCTCATCGCTAGCTCTGGCAGTAGTAGCCGGCTGCCAGTGATGGTAGCTCTAGCGGCAATAACTATGGACGAGGAAGGTTTTTTTTCCCCCCCAAAAAAAGTGAAGGCCCTTTATGCAATGTGCCAAAAAATTTAGCATTCAATTCACTTGGGACTTTATTGGTATTAGGCCATTTCATATGCGTATTTTAGAGGTACTTAGATGTGATTCTCCCAAATCATATATGTAATAATCCATACCAAGTCTTTCTTTTATGACAGCAGCACTTTCAGCTCCACAGCTTTTCCGTGCAAATGAGGATATATCGTAGTGCATTTCACATGAGGGACAAATTCCTGCATCTTCCATCCATTGCAGGACCTGCAGAAAGAGGTTGCATTAATTTTTACAGGCATTCATAAAAGAGGGAATTAGTGGAAAACTAGGAATGAACAAATGTTGTGTTCCAGATATGCAAATTTGCCTTGCAGCCAGAAAAACAGAAGAATAATGCAACCTCCCATGTTCTGAACTGGCACCGGTATGGAAGAGAAAAGCATTATCCCATTACCCTAAGATATTGCATGGGGCCAATATATAAAAGTGTGGGAGGAATTTTGGCAACAAGAGTTCACATTCAAAGAGTCAAAACTCTTGAATTAGTGTTCCACAAGTTTACCAAAATCCAAGCAACAAACCTACCAACCATTGTTAACATCATGGGAAAAAATTGCACACATCCAACGAAAACCAAGAACTTTGAAGCTGTATGCTTTTTTAAATTAAATATTCAAGAAAGAGCTAGATGAACACCCAAATGCAATACATAAAAGAATATGAAGGAAATTAAGGTTACCTCTGAGCACTTCCTCCAATTTCCAGAGGATATAAGGTTCTTCAGTAAAACAGAATAAGTGCTAAAGCTAATTTCAGCACCTGAAGCAACCATCTTGTAGAACAACTGGGGCATTTGAAAATAAGATGACCAGAAAGCAAGATAATGTCAGATGAGTAACCACTTCGAATCATGCATTAAATGAGAAAAAGAGATCTAAATAAATGTAGTGGCAAAACATATTGAAATTGCACGACAACATTTAGCATAAACATGTAGAAGATTTGATACCTGCATCATAGTCTCAGTCCTTCCACTTTTTCCTAAAAAATGCAGGAACTGATTAATAAGTCCAACTGAAGCTACAGCAAGGAAGGGCTCCATATAGATAATTAGTTCACCAGCTGTCCTCCAATCACGTAGCCTAACGGCAAAAGACAATTTAGCAAGACAGACATACTACAATTTAAAAAAAAAAAAAAATTTGTAGCCAAAATATCAAAGGGAAGATATATAAAAAAAAACCATATAGACATATATATAATACTATATCTGGTCCTCAATATAAGAGCTAGAAAACTAATATGGGGATATTAAGAAAATTAGTTTAGTTATTTGTAACAAATATGTGTTTACTTTCCCAAACTACCCTCTCTAATTTGTACATTAAAACTACCTTTTGGGGGAAACTCCTTGCAATCAATAAGAATACTTCAATAGAAAATTTATAAATTTGAGAAATAAAGTCGGTTGAGATCTTATATATTTAGGACCAAACCCCAACTAGTTCTTATATTAAGAACTAGAAGTAGAACGAACTCTACCAAAATACCATACCATGGGACATTCCCAAAGGCCAAAAAAAAATCAAATATCTAGACATCCTAGTTGAAGATCTACCCAGCAACACGTGCTTAAATAAGCAAAATTGTAACATCAAAATCAAATTTTATAGTTAAAAAATATGCCTTTAATAGGCAACAATGAGCCAGTGACCAATTGCACCAAACGAGGGAAGGCAAAACAAGTATCTTTATGTCTCACAACTGAAGACCCCTCCATCTTATATATCAAACAATATGGCTAGCAAAATACTTCTAATAATAAAAATTAGCTATTAAACTTTTGCCAAAGAGGTGAATGCGCAATGAAGCCCAGATCAGGAAGATAACAAGAAAAAAATCCAGTTTGGATTAGAAGAATGCAGTCCAGGAGAATAAGATGAGATGGACATCACAGAAGTTTCACAAAGAATCAACCATGAAAGATCATTGTAAAGTGCAGGGCATGGTTACAACTTACAAGCTACATGCAGATATTAATTCAAAGATAATGGCATCAGTAAATGGAATCTCTTTCTCTCTCATGCTTTCTGCCAGATTCAAAGCCCTCCTGGGTTGGCCTCCTTCATTGAAAGCTCTCATCAGAGCAGCACAACCAATAGCATCTAGTTTGATGTCATTTGTAACCATTTCTTCGAAAAGTGCATATGCTTTTTCCCAATGACCTGATAAACACACACAAAGTTACTCCAAAAATATATAAATTCCATTTACCATAGTATTGTTTCAATGGTTAATAACTTAATAACCTACCCTACCTGCAGCACTGTATGCATGAAGCATTGCAGTATATGTAACCACATCAGGGTAATAGCCTGACTTTTTCATCGAGTCAAATGTAGATTCTGCTTCTGTGAGTTCACCCTAAAAATCACCCCAAAAATATGAATAAAAAATATGACAAAAGGAACCAGAGTCATGAAATTTTATAATTACTCCATTAAGCAGTATCATATTCACAAGGTACTTGCCTGTTTGCTATAGGCACATATGACAGATGAATAGACCTCTTTGGACAAAGGAAGTTTTAGATGCATCATATCTTCCCAAAAAGAGAGTGCCTCACTGTATCTTGACATCTTGCAACAACCGCTGATGAGCACAGTGAAAGTAACAGAATCAGGCTTAACTTTTTTCTTCCTCATGGAATTATAGAAGCCTACAGCTTTGTCATATTCTCCCACACTCATGTAACTTCCGATTGCTGAATTATATGCAACTGCGTTCAGTTCAATACCCCGCATCTCAGCTGCTGAAAGCACCGTATCAATCTTCACCTTCTTGTTGCATTGTCCACATGCCGACAAGAGGGTGCATATTGAGACAACATTTGGCTGAATTCCATCTTGCTCCATCTCACGCAACACTTCAACAGCATCTGCTAACAAACCACCAGATCCATAGGCATCAATCA
Source organism: Neltuma alba (assembly GCF_004799145.2). NCBI lineage: Eukaryota > Viridiplantae > Streptophyta > Magnoliopsida > Fabales > Fabaceae > Neltuma > Neltuma alba. The sequence goes on from NW_021633817.1 coordinate 24,476, forward strand.
GCGCATTGTAGCTAACAAGGTTGGGCTTGCAGTTGTTTTTCTTCATCATTTCAAATACTTCCCTTGCCTTTTGGGGTTTTTGAGATCTTCCATAAGCGTTAAGCAGAGATGTATAGGAGACAACATCTGGGCGCAGACCAGCTTGTTTTATCTCATTAAAAACCAACTCTGCTTTATTGTCCATCCCATGAGCGGCATATGCACCAATTAGTGCATTATATGATACAATATTAGGTTTTAACCCTTCTGCCAGCATTGTATTGAACACAGCCTCACAATTTTCGACTTGTCCACACATAGAATACAAGTGAATGATGCTAGTGAATGTGACAACATCAGGGTGACATTCTGACCTCTTTTCCTTCATGGAATTGAAAATGACAAAAGCTTTCTCATATTGTTGAAGCTTTATTAGACAATGAATCACAATATTAAGCGTAATTGTGTTTGGACGAATGTTAGTTCCCTTCATTAGTTCAAAATAAGACAAAGCTTTGGAATACTGAGCCCCACTTTTTAATGCTGATAACACAATATTGTGAGTAACAAGATCAGGCCCAATTCCGTTGTCTGTCATTTTCTTGCAAACATTAAGAGCTTCTTTCCAATTTCCACTAGATCCACAAGCATTAATCAAGTTGTTATATGTTGATCGGGTTGGTGGAATCTGCAATATTTTGTTAGTGTTACAAACAGCACTCGAAATGAAAACACTAGTTGTCAAGACCTATCAATTATTTTTCTAAGTTGTTTAGAACAGTGCAACCCCTGAACCAGATAGCAGATAAATATCTATCACCAGACTTAATTACTCATTCCAACAACTCAACAACAGTTAGAACAAAAACATAAATAGTTCCAGAGAGAAAGAGAGATCCTCTACCATCATGTTAAGCAAATTCAAACTTCAAAGAGTACCTAACAGTGAGATCTAAAGTATTTCGTATGAGAGAAACATGAACATTAATCTATTAAGTTCTTTTCCTTTTTTCAAAGGAATGAATTTCATGGGGCATACTTTGTCTGGCACAAGTAAAAAAGCTCATTCATTACACTTCATCATCAAACAATATGGTGAACTACTTAAACATACTTGCTTCCATCCCTCCAGGTTAGCGAGCATGCTTCCTAAGACTTGTAAGAGATAAAAGATACGGTATGAATGCTATAGAAGATATAATATGCCAAAACAAAAAACAAATTGAGGAAATCTAATACTAAAAATTGAGGAAACCGAAAAAAGGAGGTTGCTCACATCAATTTAGACCCACTAAGATTGATTAGGGAAGAAAAATACAAGGTACACACAGCTGCACGAAGCATGTCTTCCATGATATTCAGAGCCCAACGCCATTGTCCTGCTCGCCCATGAGCATTGATAAGAGCATTGTAAGTCTCCGCATCAGGCTTGCACCTTAAAAAAAAAAAAAAAAAGATGAATGCAATATGATAACCTGAACAGTGACTACAGAAAATCAGGCAAACTCAGAAAATCAATTGCAAGAGTAATCATGAGCAAACCAGTGGAAAACATACTTAAGAGGCATCAACAATAGCAAAAGTCTATCTCATTTTCATCCATATCCACATTCGAGATGAATATAAAAGGCATATGGAGCGTACAAATATTGAACGCAATCTTACTAAAAATGAGAGTTTGCACCAAAGTAAAACCTGGTACCTCCATTCTTGCATCTCAAAAAACAATCCACGCGCCTGATCCGTTCGATTATGCCTAGCATTTAACCTTATCATCATATTATATATATCAGTTCGAGCACAGTAATTTTTCTGATTTTTCATCCAGCGGAACACTAGATTACAGTGCTCAATAGATCCCGTTCGAACCAACTCCTACATAATCAAAATGCAGATTTAGATTTTGGCGTATCAAACTGAAACTTAACAGGTAAATAGAATTATTTTTGCAGCTGTATTCAGAAATGCGAATGCAAAATACTAAGAAATTCAGGGGACTCCGGTGACCATGAAAATTCAAAATGAGCTATATCAGCGCAATTACGCGCAACAGACAAAATCAGCAAGCATAAAATGCCAACAGAGAATTTCACAATACCCGAATAAGCACAGGGAAATTCTTCCGAGCAAAGCGTCCAACCCAGCGATTCAGGAGTCCCTCGATATCCTCCGACAGATTCAGCATCAAAACCATGTCCACCACCTCAGACACCGTCCAGTCCTTCTGGAAGCGTCTGCCTTCTACTCGCAAGCGATAGCGCTGAGGAATGTCATTCTTGCGGAGCCCACTCAGCCGGGTGGAGACTTCGTGCTTGCCGCCATCGTAGTCCACGAAACCCTGCTTCGTCTCCTTGAACGCCGCTTCGTTCTTCTTCTTCTTCTTCTTTGGCGCGTCGAGTGGAGTCGACTCGGCGGTGATGGCGAGTTTGAAAGAACATCGGTGAAGTGCAGTTGCCATCGACAAGGAATAGAGCTGGCTGGAGCGAGTGGATGGCGGTTATAGATAAAAAAAACTCCAGCCTTCCCTTCGAAGGGTTCACATGGGTCGTTAATTATCCGCGCCGACCGCCAATGCGTATGCGCGCGTCTTTAGTTTCCCCCTAGAAAGCACATAAACGGGCAAATGATTAGCAAATATGTTTTTAGTCAAAAATCAATATGCCCTGCAAACAAAGTTTTTTCTGGACACACCGCATATGTATGGAAAACAAACCCAGTCCGAACTCTGAAGCGTGTATGGTATGCTTTTTATTTGCTTTTACAATCTTTTAAACATAAAATTCATCAATAACTACATTTATATTAAGCTCTGCAAAATTCTTATTACCTTTAAGTATTTAAGTAACATATGACAATTTGCAACACTTTTTATGTTTATAATTGAAAATAACATTTTCCTCATCACATTTAAAATATATATATAAGAAGGGAACGAAGCCTAAATTTTTGTTATATACATGTACACACATATATATTCTAGGTTGGATCGATATGTTTAACATATTATTATTTATTATATATAAATAATAATATTTAATATAAGACCCAATTATTAAGTTAGTTTTAGTCCTAAATATAAGACTCATTTGTCATATTTATCAATTTTATATAAATTACCCATATAGATATTCTCTCAACCATAATCAAGTAAAAAAGAAAGAAGAAGCATTAAGAAAGATAATTATAGTGTTTTAGGAAAAATATGTCACTTTTTTATAATTAACTAATTTACCCAACTTCCTTAATCTAATCAAATTAGTTAAATGAGTCTTATATTAAAAACCGGAAGAGTATACAATAACCGCATTCTATCCTATTATTATTGATTAAATTCAACTGTTATTGGCTCAGTTGTTGGATTTTTTTCCCCCTTCTCGGCCAGCCCCTATCTTTCGAATTCAATCCACTTGAAATTATAATTATAAATTTCAGGAAAACACAATTTTATCTTTGAATGATTTTTTTCCAGGACAGTGGAAAACTTCAGAAATCAATCCACTCTACTCATTATTCATTACCAACTCCTTCCCATCTAAATTAAAATTAGATTATTCAGATCTTTGATTTTTTTTTATATTTTAGAATAGACAAAATACAATTGCAAAACAAAAAACTAACGACCAATTTAAAAAAAAAAAAAAAAAAAGCAAAGGGAACGACCAAAATTCACACAAAAATATATTAAACTTCAGCTGTCTACATTTAGTAACATCCTAACGAGCTTGGTCAAAAAAAAAAAAAAAACATCCTAACGAGTAAACAGTACGAGAACAATCAAGAAACTAATGTGCAGGATAAATACTTATAATCATTACAGATCTTTTTGTTGTCTTATAGATATTAGTAGATTAACAATATGAATACATGTAACAATGGACAAAATTTGCAACCTTACGGTTTATGCATCGAAGTATAATAGTCCTATGATTTAAAAACCTTTAGAGGAGTTAGCCAAGAGATTCAAACCTAGAACTTGATGAAAGCCAGCAAATCAATTACACTTGGTTAGCCTGAAAACTTTATGCTTAGACATTAAAAAACCTGCAGATACTATTTTACCTGTCATCTCCCCCACTCAGATGGGGATTCACTAATCTCCCCAGGAAAACTTTATGCTTCGCACATTTGCTGGTAGCACTTGCTTTTCTGATTGATGCAGATTGCTTCTCATTTTGGTTGTGATTTACCTATTCGTCTTGTGGGATTTGGAAGATCTCATGGATCCATGAGAAGCTGCCTTATCCTTCCCAGTACTCTTAGCCTTAGGCATTACTTTTCTCTTCCCACCACCAGCGACACCTTTATTCTTACTACTCCAATTGCCCTTCTTACCTCCTTGTTGACCTCCTTTCTTTGAATTATTATTATTATTATTATAAGAACGCCTAGCTCTTTTGGCGGAATCGGATTCATGATCAGATTTCTTCTCTTCCTTTCTCTTTTTAAGTTTGCCTGCACCATTCCCCTGAGAATCTAAATTCTTGGGCTTCTTCTGCTTTGGCCTATGATACAAGGGGGAAAGAAGGATCAGATAAAGGCTGCTGCTTCGGGTTTGTAGGATCAAGGATGACGTTCAAAAAAACCAACGAAGTAAATAACAAAACTAGTTAACAAACAGTTGAAGCTATACCCCTTCGCAGATTCAGGAACACTTTCTGCATCATTATTGACATCTTCCACTGCACTCGATCTGCCATGGCGGTTCTGGAGGGCAAAGAGTGCAATACAGTGAAATGAAATGTTTAAAATTGGTCAGCATTTACCATTTAACTAAAATAAAATGAACTTGAAAGTAATACAAAGTTCAGACAAAACTCCAATCGAAGAAATCCAATGGGTGCACAACATAAATTGTATAGCTGGCATATAGATAAGAAGGAAAGGAAGAATTCACCTTACAAAAAACAGACAAGGGGAAAAGAATTCTACATAAGAGATAAATAATTGTTTAAAGCTCCAAAACAAAAGGATGACTATCCGGGGGGGAGTCAAACCAGAGACCAAATGCAGTCTGGCCCCACGTAAACTTAGTAACCATTAGTAAATCAATAAAAGGTTTTCATTATGGCAGCAAAGAAGAACGTAGTTTATAAATTGTTCATTGCCTAAATTTAGTCACTATATTTTTGCCTTAGTGAAAAAAGAAAAAAAAAACTGAGATTTGAAGTTTGTGACTTTGATGCATTTGAACTTCAAAGTCCACATGTCCAAAAAATTTGCGTTTGTGCTTAAGTTGCTGTCACATAAGAATAGGCTCAGGCCAAGTTGAAGGTATAGCAGTGGTCTCTTAACTAACAGAAAAGGGCATACCTCTAGCACTGTCTTGATAAAACCCATGTATTTCCCAGGGGCAACCGCCTTGACTGCTGCAGCACCACACTTCCGTATTATTATCTCAAATATGACAGTGACCTGCACAAAACTGTCTATATAAGCACACACTCAAGCATTGATTAGAATTTTACAATCATAACACTAAAATTTGCACTTGCCTTTGATCTAAAATGATGTCTTGAGACAGACGACCAGGGAAGGACTTCAGTTGCAATATCTGAGAGGAAGTTGTGCAGATCTTTTGCTTGTAAGCAGGAGACAATCACTTTTACAAAGCCCAACACAGCCTGTAAAAGATGTAAGTCAGCTCAGTTGTTGTTATGTATAGATCCTCTAAAAGTACTGTGACTTTGAAATTTGAGTAGGAAAGTACTCACTTTTATGACTTCAACACCTTTGGTATGCAGCAAAGACAAAAGAGATGGAACAAGATCAGACACTGAGAGAAAGATGTCTATATCCTTGTACGCCAAAACAGACAGTGCAGACACTGCCCCACTTTGTATATGCGGAGATGAACCAGAAAGATACCCCATTATCTGAATATTATAGAATGTCAATCACTTACTATTTACGACCAATGGATAAAAAAAGCAAGCGAAATTAAAAAATAGCACAACCAAGTTCAATAGTGCAATAACCAAATAAAGATTTGAAAACAGCATAAAGATAAGATCTCATTGCATAAACCTATTTTTTTTACTCCCTTCAGTCCTTATTATAAGATTCAAATAATTAATTTGTGGATAACAAACAACCGGTTAAAACTAGTTAAAAGCAATAAATAAGTTAAAAATATACATTTGTTTCCAAATATGCCCTTATAATAAATGAGAAAAAGGATAAAAAGGAATGTATGAGGAAATATGATGAGAAAGAGAATGGCAAATGAGAGAGGATAAATAATTAAGGGCAAAATTAAAAAAAAAATGTACTAAATGTTAAGACCAACCCAAATTAAAGCTTATAAAATGAGCCACACACCTCTTCCCAAATTAAAGCTTATAAATAAGACCAGAGGAAGTAGTTTATATATAGAACATAATCGACTTTTAACCAAGCAACTACTGGAAAAAAAAAAAAAACACTTAGAGAAAGGAACATCAAAGTGAAATACAATATGCATTTACCATGTTAATGAGTTTATGATATGGTGCAGTCGGGCCATCATAAGATAAGTCTCTCAACGCGGAGCCAATATCAAGGAGTACATTATATGCCTGTTTCCTAGCTTCATCGTCGCCCTACAAATTACAATTGGTTGTCAGTTTAATAAAGCCAACATTTTTCCTCTTTCATTTAAAAAGACAGACAAAACTTAAATCTGAAGTTTTTGACAAGTACATCAACAATATTCACTCAAATCTTACATCCTTTAATGTGAGAATTATTTCATTGAGAATTGAAAAGGCTTTTGAGTCCACCTCCTCCTCCAAGCTCATCTGCAGAATGCGTAGAAGAATTAGTTATATTCTTTCCCCCTCAAAGGGCCACCCAGTTATTCACTTATTGGTCTAGCTTTAACAAATTACAGAAAATTAATTTATCTTAATTGAACAAAATTCTGACCTTCATTGTGCGTATCATCAAAGTGTGGAAACAAGCAAATCGGCTTCTAAGACATGCAATATCACTTGGAGGCTTCTGATTTAGCAAGAAATCAATAAGCTCTCCATATCGAGAAGAACAAAAAGATGTGTGTTCCTGCATCAACCAGCAACAGTAATGAAACTGGAACCAAAAAAAACGACTATGGAACATGAGAATGTTGCGCAAATGCAAACCTCCAAAATTTTGCTCAAAGTGCAGTAAGCCTCATGATGAACCCGCTCATTAGCAGCCTAAATAGCATAATATATTTGAGTAAAAGGTTAAACCATATGGGATAGTCAACAGAATTATTAAAAAAGCAGTAAAAACAAAAAAAGAAATGTCCATCGCTCAGAAATACCTGAAAAGAGTTTAAAGTTAAAGCATAGATCATCTCAACAAGATCATCATTGGCTCCCTCAACAAGAGATGATGCCAATTCCAATATCAATTGCCTGAACAAATAAGTAATTATGAACATTCAGTGACTTCACAATCATATAAATGAAATGAGTGAGTTTTCATCATTTACGATTGTTGGGCTCTCCAATTCAAATATTATAGTCTGAAAATGATGCCAGCAATGGACATTTAACATCAGCTATTTGATAAGATGGTTGACTATAGCATAAGAGTGACATAAAATGAAGGCTGCCAAAGCGAAAAGTTGGTAAAAGGACAAAATTTACAAACTGGTATTTATAACAAATCAATGGATTCTTTCCTATTTATGTTTGCAAGTGTTCATCAGCTTAGATTTAAAATATACTTATACCTGCACCATCCTCTCTCTCAAAAAAGGTACTTTGCTAAGGATTATAAGGCTTCAGAGATAAAATAACCTGTGTTATAAAGATAACTAACAATTTAAAACAGAAAAGACAGGGAAAGTAATAAGGATGCTATGAGATTAGCATTAAATGCAAAACTGAGACATGCATGACGTATTGCCCTTGTATTAAAATCCATACTGCCATGCAAGACCACTGACTCAATTATCCTTAGAAAATTAAATTTCCACTGTTACCTTTGAGAATCTCCCTCTGTGTCACTTGGTTCACTATCTAAAGTTTGATCGTCATTCTTCAGCTCTTCAAATTCACCTTCATAGTCAATAAACTGAAACCTTTTAAGTAATGACGCAAAGATTTCTTTAGTTACAGAAGAATCAGTGATAGAAGCCAGACATCCAACTGCTCCCTGAGAAAGAAAAAAAAATCAAACAATTCAAATTACTTGTATCCTGTCCATAAACAAAAATCATCAGGCAATCGCTTAAAGAAATATCAGAGAGAAATTGAAAAGAGTGTGATAGATACAAAACCATAAAAATAATCTTTATTATTATTAAGAATAAGGAGAGCTAGAGGTAATGTTTCCAGCCAAGATGACACCTAAAAGTTTAGATGCTGCATTGACTTGAAACCTCCCTGAATAAATATTCATTAGAATGATGATAATGCCAACAAATTCTTGACTACAGGCTCTATTCAATGACATAATTGAGATAAAATTTAGGCCTGAAAGATAGCAACTCCAACTGGCAGGTAAGGGTAATGCTGTGCAAATTATTGAAAAATAGAAATAAGTCATGCATTTTTCAAGCAACACAAGGAAAGAAGAGAAGGGCTTATCTAAGACAGGGAGCGAAATAAGTGATAAATGAACAACCTTTAAAGGAATGTGATTGCCGGAGTGTGAATTTATAAACAAGTCTGATAGTACACGAAGCAATTGGTTAGAACAAGAGGCCAGAGCCTTGATGTTTCTATTGGCTTCTTTCTTTGAGTAGGAAGGTGAAGTTCCAAACTCCATCCAAGAATCTCGTAGTGCATAGCAGCTTGACTCACTCTTTTGCTGGCTCACACTTCTGTTCTCATTTACAAGAATCTACACAAAAATTAAGAGTAAGAAAGGTACAACTTAAATCATATAGGGCTAATCAGTTTGGAAGGAGAGAGACCTGTAATGCCATGGAAATATTTTCATGCATAGAAGGGTTCTTCTTGAGGAAAGTAATAAGAATATCAGACAGACTGGAAAACCTCTGGTAAGTATCCGTTGCATGACGACAAAAGCTAGGCAGCAATGCCAAGAGCTCATGAGCTCGAACCTGCAGATCTTGGCTAATCGCTGACTTTTTTACTGGAAGGGGGAAAAAATAAAAGGAAAAGGCCAGTTAAAGCTGGTAAAGGTGAGAAACCAGATAACAACAAGGAACGAACATTTTAGGCAAGACAGAAGACCATCTCTCCACGCAACCAAATTATTCATAATCAAACAATTGTTGCCACTGTTAGGAAAACCAGACCAAACCAACCTGCCTAAACCTAGTCAAACCTCAAGAGTCAACCAATTTTGAAATTTTGCACCTCATAAGATTCATTCCTATGAAACAGCACAATTCATCATGATCAGATCTGAAAAACTAAGAATGCAAGGCTCTAGGAGAAAGTGGAAGTTGAAAAAACGAGAAAATAAAGGAAAGAAAACAAGAGAAACAAAAAGTGTGTATTCGGTAATTTTTGGAAGTTCTCTCCATCATGCTCCATCTCTTAGCAGCATCTCGTTCAACTGTCAAGGTATCTGGAAAAAATCGCTACTTCTACAATTGGGCTCTTCACATAATATTGGAAACTCGAAAGTTATATATTAAAACTCTTAATTAAGGGTAGTTTTTGTATTGTTCAATTCAAAAATGACTTCTCAAACATATTAAAAAACATGGAATTATAATTCAATATTTAAAATTTATTAGTCTTTACCAAAATGAGTCGCAAGGAACTCAACACTTACCAAACAAAGTTTCAAATTCAATCCTTGGAACTAAAAAAATCACACTGCGAGAACAACATCCTCAATTGGGGCCCAATTTGGATTGAATCCAAATTAGCTGACATTACAGATACTGAATGGTTTGTTACACCCCAAAACCCCAAAAAAAAAAAGCCTAGTATTTATCTGTTTCTGCAGAAAATTTTGAAAACATATTTACCTATTACCAGTTCAAACATGGTTCAACAACGGTCAGAACTAAACCATGAACCACTATTTTCCTTAATTTAATGCCTGACCCAAATTTAAAAACACCAGTTATAATATCAGTACTTTTTTTCTGTACTTTTATCCAGTAAAACAAAAATAAGGAAATCACATTTTAGAATGATAAAACTAACTAGTAAGCAGAAGATTTTGAAAAGAATGATAAATCACACGGTGAAAAATATAAAAATTGGTAGAATACCTCTATGACTAGCCTTCTTAAAGGACTTCGCAAGAGGCATGATATGATCCATGTAGCATGCAAGGGTTGCTCCAGTTACATAGCACTTCAAAATAGGTATCAGCCAAATATTTGAATAAGTCAAGTCATGTTCGTCAAGAGAGATAGGTAAAAGCATAAGAATCCTCTCTGGCCCCATGGCAAAAACAGCAGCACCAAAACATTTCTGAAGCTGCGTGATTACAAAAAGCAGAAAAACCAATACTCAGCAGAAATTTGAGCATGAAATGCATTAAAACACATTAAACATTACATGTTTATTGCAGCAGGCACAACGGTACAAAGAAAGAAGAACATCTAAAATCTCAAACCTGTGAACCGATCAGTGACAAATTTATCCACTTGGAATATTATAGCAAAGGAGATATACTAGGAATTACACTTAGGTCCCAGAAAATCAACTGCTTGGTAGTTAATTTTTTTTGGGAATTAAATTGAAGTATTGGGACGAGGTGTCATTCCCCCTAAATTATACTCAAGGTTTAGAATTAACTGAGGAAAGTACATATCAGAAAAAGAAAAACCGGAAACATGAAGCATTAGTTGCACAATTTTAAGTGGTAAGGCCCGATCAACACCACAGTGGCCAAGAAAATCCCCGGTCAGTACTTACATGGTCCACACTATTGCCACCTTCAGAATTGTGGGTCATCAAGTCAGCAAGTTTAAGCACAATGTTCCTCAAAAGCACAAACGAGATTTCACCTACAACAAAGAATTACCCAGCAATAAGCAGAGATTAACACTATGTCTACCACCACCTCCCAAAAAAAAAAGGTAAAACAAAATTATCACTGAAAGAAGGGAAAAGTACAATAACCGAGAATAGGCATAATCATCAATATGATTATATGGATAAAAAGCAGTGAACTACTGTAAAATAAGAAAGTCCCATACCAAGCTCAAGAAACAGAACAGATATGACAGACAGAATATGCTCATTTGGAATTCCAACGCCACTTGAAAGGGCATCCTCAAAAACGGCACATGTTGCTTTCAAAGCACTGCTTTCAAAACTTTCCTGATTCCTGCCAGAGGATATTTGATCCGCATTGATTAATAAGCTTAGTGGGTGCACATGACGCTTCAGCACATCCTTCAAAATACTTGAAGCCTCTGATGCAGTGCTTGCCTCAGAAGTTAGAAGACCTAAGTTCAACATTGACAGCCTGAATCAGAACACAACATGCATGAAAGGACACGTGGAAGCACACTGGTAGATACAAGATGTAACACTTTTGAATGATTAAACTCAGAAAGCATATGACAACATGAATCCCCCCCCCCTAAAATTCTATATAATCATTTGCTAAATAGAAAGACACCTTTAGATTATTTATAAAGCCTATTATTAGGTGAATTCAGCAAGAGTTACCTTAGAAGTTAAACTTTTTGACAATGTTCTCACATTTTCCCCATTTTCACTTAGAAGGTCTTCAGAAATTGTTGCAAATTCAAACTATATAATTGTGAGCTCTGACAAAGTTAAAAACCTGACATAAAATCTCCGCACAGTACTCTTTGTGGAAAATAGCAAACTATTGCTACTAAAGTACAATGAAAATGTCTGGCAGGCCTAAGATATATTAACAGAACCAATTTTTGACCTCCTCTGACAGCTGAACGTTTTGGGATGGTTGGTTTCTTAACAAGGTAAAAGTTTCACCCATGGGTGGATCTACACTTCCTCCTCACTTCAACCAGAAAGGTTTTTGCTTGAGTGGCATGTCAGAGATATTAATTAAAGTATTCTTGGGTCTTCTCCAACTCCATAAGCTTTTGGGGTAGTCGCTAGCTTGCCAGAATTGAAGTTCTTATTTTAAATGATACAGATATGCAACTGATTTGAATCAAAAGGTAACTGTTCATTTTCCTCAAACGAAAGCAGATAAGGAACAGAAGTATTGCAGCTGTCTTGAGCTACTGTGTTACTGATATTTGAATGATAGGCTTGGTGAAGTAAACTAGAGAAGGCAACCTAGGATGTTTTCAATGACAGAATAATAACATCCCTGCAAATCATGTAATTCTAGAATGCAATAATTCAAGTCAAACAAAAGTTAAAATAGACAAAAGGCAGTGCTAAACATTCCATTTTAACTAGATGAAATTTGATGACGGAGAGAAAATAACAAGAGACCTAGAGTTAACCTGAACACAATCAAAGGATAAAATTTTACATTCAATTAACATGTAGCCATGTCGGAAGTACACATACCCACAACAGAACTACAAACATGAGGAAGATTCTTGATCCAAGAGCTTGACTGTCCAGTATGAAGCATGTCCAATGCACGGCTTAACAAGGATGCTGCACAAATTACAGTATCCAGGGGGTTCTTATCTCCCAAAGACACATATGAAGTAAGAGAAACTGTAATGTTCTCTGTCTCTACAACTATATTTTCAGATCTTGAAGCTTCAAAAATAGCTTCAATGGTTTTAAGAACATGCCTTGTAAGTGCTGAGAACTGGGAATCAATTAATTTATGCATTTCTGAAAGCACTTTTGAAATGACTTTTGCAGAAAGACAAGGAGCAGTAAGCTTAAGTACGTTTAGAACATAGAGGACCTCCATATGTTCAGGTTTGGAGGACATATCATCTTTAGAGCCATTACTAGTCCTTGACGTGACTAAGTTTGTAGCCAAAGGCATGTAACTTCTCAGCACCGACAAAACGAACTTGCTGGCTTCCATAACAACTCTGGAAGACTGGAAAGACTTGAAAACCTTCTCAAGAGACTCCTGAGCACATCTTCGCACCTGAAAGAATCCAACCAGCAAAAGCATGCGAACTGAACTTGTTTGATTCTACCAATGATTTCACCAACTCTTTGACCAAAAATATTACAAAAACAATCATCCAAACAGAACCAACTAAAAAGAACACACGAAAACATGAAAACAAAACAGAAGAAGAAAGAACCAAATCAGTTTCTAGTAAGTCTGGTTTGACCATACAACTTGGTCGAAGAATTTGATTGCATTTACTGAAGGAAGCAGACTGATGAATACACCTAGGTGCCATGCAAATGGCAAGGAAGGCCAATTGCTGTCAGCGAAATCAAACAAAATAAGATCGACAACTTTACCGCGTAAAACCTTTTCAATGATCTCAAGAAGGTGGTAAGTTTTCCTTCACATGGCATTGCATGTCAAAAAAAAGTGCGGGTCTTCAGATTTCCTTCTTCCAGACAGGAGCTCTATTGCTTTGAGACACGGTTAGCGTTAGTATTCTTAGTAGGTCTTATATCATCATGACATAACGATACTAGAAGACCTCTGATTCCAATAAAGAATAGAACATGTTGTCATACGGATTACATTACTTGCATGCACAGTTACACGTCAATGCCGGGATTAACCACCAAAGGGATATGTACGACGCCAATGGGCAGTGAAAGAGTGGATGTCTTAAATAAGGTGAGAAGACAATGAGGATTGAGTTTTGCAGTGACACTACAGAACATATGCACAAAATTGTGGATAATTAAACATAAGCATCTTAGTATGCCTAGTTACATAAACTAACAACGGGAGAAGTAATAACAAAAGCATACGAATACCTTGGGACGCTTGTCGATGGAGAACTTCATCAGTGCTTCGAAGCCCAGTCTGACAGTGTCCCAAAGCTCCAAGTCACAAAACCCCATCAAAACTCCGAAACACTTTACCGCCGCCCTCACACTAGAGACACCCAATCCCTCCCCTTCCCTCTCCGCCACCTTGACCAATACTTCAACAGCATCACTCGCCCTTGCGGGCGCAATTCCACCGGGTTGCACCAGGGGAAGGTCGATGGCCAGGAAAGACAAGAGTGCGGAAACGGCCGTCGGGTCCAAGGACTCGGACGAAGACGCAGTATCAAGTGCAGAAATAATGGCGGCAAAATAAGCCGGCGGTGTGAGAGGGAGGGACTCGGCGGTGAGATTGGAATGCATGGCTGCGGCGGTGGCGAGAAGGTGCCGGTGCTGCGGCGCCGCAGAGTTGGCATAACGGTCCATGAGCTGCTGGCAAAGGTCCGAGCCACCCTTGAATAATTCTGCGCGTTCTACTTCCATGATGAACAGATTTTCACTTGACTAGTCACACTGCCGATAATTTTCAATCCCTGCACCCCTGCAGGCTGCAGTTGGAAGGAGAAAGAGCGCCAACGGAAGCAAGGGTTCCTTTTTTTAACGGACAAAAAAGGCGCGGACCAGTGATGGATTGGGCACTTGTGGCCCAATTTATAACTAATCTGGCAACTCTTTTGTTTTGGACTGAATAATCACGCAACTTGGGCTTCCTATTTCATGAGTTCACGTGAAATTGACAGTTGTAAAAAACAAAAAATGGTATTACAAACAGGGCCTAAGCCCAAAACAGTTGTCAAAAACATTTAATTTCATCATGATCTCGTGATATATTTTTTTAACTTTTTCCAGCTCCCATCTAACCACTCTCGACGCTAATTAGGCAGGTTGAAGTTTCCTATTTTGTTTTATCCGGAAAAAAGAAGTTTCGTATTTCATGAGTTCATGTGAAATTGACAGTTGTCAAAAAATGTAATTTCATCTTCTTCTTCTTTTTTGCACACGAGAAAGAGAACGTAATTTCATCAGGAACCCATATTATAGTTTTTCACTTTTTCCAGCTCATATCTGACAGTAATTACTCGGAGCATTAACTAGGCAAGTCAAAGTTTCCCAGTTTTGGGATTCATATGAAATTGACGGCTGTTAAGAAACATAATCATATTTAATTAAATTAAAAAAAATTTAAGTTAATTAATCATTCATTTGATTCTTAATATAAAATGTAATTGGAGATTTAATATTGTTCTCATATATAAAACCTATTTCATATATTCACTAATTTTTTTAAATTAATTCTCTTAATATTTTCTAACAATAATCATGTAAGGGAGGAGAAAGAGAATTAAAAAAGATGTTTAAGGTGTTTTAGAAAAAACATATCATATTAACTAATTTAAATAACATTTTTAATATATTTAAATTAGTTAATTAAGTCTTATATTAAGGACCGGAGGAGTATAAAAAATATGATATGTTTTTCTTAAAATATTATAATCATTTTTCTTAATATTCTCCAATCTCTCCTATTTGATTATGGTTGAAGAAGCATATACAGGAATAATTTAGAAAAAAAATTAATCATAATAAGATTAAGATCAATGATTAAAGAACCGGACCGGATCGGACGGTCGGACCGGTTGAACCGTCACCCGGACTCGTTAACGGCTCGGTTTGGACCAAAAAACCGTTCACATAGTTGAGCCGGATTGGACCGGAGTTGAGCCGTTATTAAGCCGGAAACCGGAGTTGGACCGGGAACCGGAACGGTTTTCAGAAAACCGGACGGTTTTTTAGCCTGACTAAAAAATACTAAAAAATTTTAAAAAAATAGAAGAAAAATAAAAAAATTGATCCCCTTAAATATCCTAATATATTTTTAGACTAGTTATAACCATATAGTATTATTTCATTGAAAATTTCATATATTGTGGTGTTAAAATCGTGAGTCGCTAGTCTTTTTGTTTCGATATTTGATCTATCTTTTAAAAAAATATTTTGATTTGAATGAATTAATAATTTGTAATATCATTAAATATTTTAAACATACATAAAATTAAATATATAAGGTTTTAATCCATTTTCAATGATTTTATTATAATTTTAGATTATTTAAATGCATTTCTAAATTATTTAATAATTTGATATTTTTCATATATACTAATTATATGTATATAATATTTTTTTAAATTAATTATTGCGTCACCGGTTTGACCGAACGGTCTGACCGATCCGACCGATTGAACCATAACCCGTTGATCTTTCCGTTTCGACTTCCGGTCCGACTTTTAAAACATTGATTAAGATTAACTCAATAATTAGATTATATGTTTAAAAAAAAAAAAAGAATGCATGAGTATTTTTTTAACTTTCTCCAGCTCATAACTAATCAGGCCGAGCATTATTTAGGGAGGTTGAAGTTTCCAATCTAATCCTTTTCTGGTTTTGTCCACACAAAAAGAGTACGAGTTTCTTCGTAGGCCCGATAGAAAACCTGAACCCGCTCCGCCTCATCCTAATTATCCACGTTCGTGAAGAGGGAAGAAAATTAAAAACGATAGTCGAGATGTCCAGTGGGCCTCAACCATCCATCTTTTGGGTTTTGTTAATGTTTTTGACCAGGGATATTTTTCAGAAGCAAAACAATACTCCCTCCGTTCCTTATTATAAGAGACATTTGATGCTTATAGTGTATGTTCCTAAATATAAGAGACACTTAAAAGTTGTCTCTACTTTTTTGTGTTAATTTTCTATTTTACCCATATTTATTGTCTCCAACTCACACTCTCTCTCCTTCCCACTTCTTTTTCTTTTAAGAATTTACTATTGTTCTCTCTCATGCTCTCTCTCCTTATTAATGAGGGCATTTTTGGAAAAAAAATTATACTTTTTGCACATTAATTGTTCTTAACTAATTTTAACTGTTTTTTTGATCAACGCAATTCGGTTATTCGTCTCTTATAATAAGGAACGGAGGGAGTAAAAAAAACCTGAAAATTACTATATCCCAAATCAAGTTTGATAACAATACTTTATTTGGTATTGACAACACTAAATTTGTAACTAACAATAAATTTTTATTGACATTCCTGATTTGGTATTTAGTAACTTCTAACTTTTTTTTTGGGTTATTTTCTCCAATTGTTAACCATCATGTATTTGAAAAATTCATACATATTTATGTTGGGTCTGATAGAAAGAGTCAATACCTTAGAACGTGATATGAATCAAGGTTTAAATTATTGTTAGGAGAAATACCAGTTAGTTCCTCACGGTGTAATAAATCAATATTTGAATTATTGTTGGGAGAAATGCCCCATATTTACTACTTTATTACTAAATCTCAGATCAAGTTTGGTAACGATACTTTATTTAGTGTTAACAACACTAAATTTGCAACTAACAATAAATTTTTGTTGACATTCCTGATTTGTTATCTAGTAATTTCTAACCTTTTTTTTTTGTTATTTTCTCCAACTGTTAACCTTCATGTACTTGACAGAGCATGATGTGAATCAAGGTTTGAATTATCATTAGGAGAGGTACCAGTTAGTTCCTCATAATATAATAAACCAACATTCGAATTATTGTTGGGAGAAATACCCCATGTTTACCACTTGATAGTGTTTCAAGCAAAATTGTCTTTAGTAGAAGTCCTACTCATATATGTACTAAATATATTGTCAATCGCAGTGAAGATACTCAGGATCTCGCAGTGAAATAACATATATTGAAAAATTCATCTCACCCAAATTTACTCCTTGCCATTAAATTGAGGTCTTAACCGAGTGTTAATTCTGATCGAGTCTGGCAATTATATTATATACGAAATGTTTTCATGGTGACCGTGACATTATGGAAAGCGAGACTAAAAGAAGGGCTGAGACAGATGCATTGTCTCGCACACAGGAATGACGATGGGATTTTGATGGGCGTCAGTGTCTCTGACCAAGTAATACACAAAACAAGTCCCAGAATGATGAAGATGACAAGGAGGAACCGCAAAAATTTCCATATTCAACGCTTCACTGTGCTCTCTTCAAAACCTGTATGATTAGCACCTTTGAATTCCCCCAGTTCGTGAGCACCTCACAAAACGAACCATGCTCATTACATCATCGTCAATCCAACGTTATCAGTATAAAAATTAACAAGTCCTATAATTCTCCCAGCACCCTCGGCATAAAAAAGAATTATGTCTATTTACTCAGCATTATATTGATGGAATCAGAAATTAATACAGGTTCGCCTAAGCCAATTAAGTACTTTAATTTGTAGTCCATAGTGGGGTCAAAACATTAAAAATAGAATCGTAGAAGAGAAGCGAGGGCGCACGTGATGGAAAGAAATGAAGCAAGAGAAAGAGACAAAGTAGCAGAGTACGATGGATGTGGGGCGGGCGGTGGAGAAAAAGAGAATACCTGTACTTACATTTCTTCTTCGGAGCTTCCAACTATCCATCCCTCATCTGCTCCGAAGCTTCGTATTTATGTTCCTTGTCTCACTACTCTCATAAAACATCACATTCCCCCACCTCCATGCGAATCCTCGTGGGTGGTTTAATACCTAAAAATAAATAATACTAGTAGATAGATCTCATTTAATTTTCTTCATCCTTCATTAATGAGACCATGCCCTCTCAGGTTCTTCTTCTTTTCATCCGATCCTACTGATACAGCATAACTAGGTTTCTCGAGCCCTTGGCTATACTAGAAGCAGAAACCACGACGCCGACAACCATATACATTTGTAACTTCTTATACACTTAGGCCGTACTCCCTCTATTAAAATCAAAATCACATAGTTCAAGATATTAGTTAAATTTAGTTAAGTACAATAAACATACAAGATATATACTTTTTTTTTGTAAGAGATTATGAGTGAAAATCTATCATAAAAAAATAATAAGTGACAAATATTTAATAAGAATAAAAATAAAAATACTAGTTTAAAATTTCAAATAAAGAGACTTGATTTTTTTATATTTAGAGAAGATAGATTATTTATATTTAGAGACAAATATATTATTTCTTATAAAATGGGATGGGAAAATATGTATTGGTAATTAATTGAGAAATTTGTTTTGGTTTTAAATAACTTTCCATCAACCTTGACTCTCAAATTTAGTATTCAATTAGTAATTTTTTTTCCAGCTGTTATTTAATTAGTAAATTATTCTTATAAATCACACTTATTATAAGTGTTAAAAGCTCCTATAGTACTATTCTCAGAAAACGCTACAGAAAATAGCAACACTTTCCTAAGAAAGCACTACAAAAGATATATTTCCTGTAGTGCTTTTTCAAGAAAACGCTATAGTTTATACCCACACTTTTCCGTAGCAGGTATCAATGTGGTGTTTCGAAAATGCTACAAAAGTTAAAAAATAAGTACTACAGTTAATATTTTTTGTAGTAGTGGAAGTATGTTTTTAATCAAAAATATCGTGCATTCTTTACAAATGATCAAGTTAACCAATCTTTTTTATGTTTATGGACTAATTATTTAATCTCCATATTTAGGATAAAAGGAAACACAATGATGTGGAATGAGCTAGAAGAAGGCTGTATACCATAGCATTTAGCTTCTCTGGAACAAAATTACTATTTCCGTGTTCAGTTAGAAACAACAACTCCCTAAAAAGCATGCCCGATATATATATATATATATATATATATATATATATTTTACCTGGGCCGATAAAATGTTAAGGTATCCGCATCCAACGCTTTTTCTCCTTCCCTGTGTGTGGCTGTGTGTGTGTGTGTGATCAATTAAAAAACCGAGTATCTATCATCGACAAAACTTTTCAGATGGCGTCTCGCATTCATCATATTGATACCTCCCAGGATGATTGTTTAATAAATACTTGTGGAAATATGATTGTATACTCCAGGTTCGATTGTAAAGAACTGTCTCTGTCAAACGTATCGTTATCCTGTTGTTGTGACGTGAACGGAGAAGGGAAGCACATATATCTTAATAATAACTCGTGAGATTTTTAAAGTCATATCATTTGGATAGTTCGCTTGATATGAAATCAAATTAACTAATTTAAATTATTTATATTCATATTTTTTTAAACTAATTTGTATTATTTATAAATTGATATATAATCTAATGATTCACACACATATTTTAGTATGATTATATAACACATATTATAATTAAATAATTTAGTAATTTTTTTATCTCACTAAATTAATTAATTGGGTCTTGTATTAATAACTAGAAGTAGTATAAATCATTATAAAGTATTTGAGTTATATTGTTCATACAATACATGAATAAAACAATAATCACAGGTCTGCATATTTTACATGCCATGGCCACCTACCATATCACTCACAGTTAAATTTTATGCATGTATGTGTTTATAATGAATAATGTAATACTATCTCCGATTCTTAATATAAAATCTTATTTAATATTTATTTTGATCTTAAATATAAGATTTCAATCCACTTTGTTTTTTATATTTATACATTTTGTTCTAAGATAATCCTTCTAACAATGATAATTCTAGCTAATATACTTGATTAACAAGGATATTTTAAAAAAAACAACACATATTTATTACAAATAACTAATTTAATTTTTTTAAAAAAAAATTTAAATTAATTAACTAATTTTTATAATTAGAATCAGAAGTAGTATAATTTTATTACATTTGCTGCTGAGTATTCTAGTAAATATGCTTTTTTGACCAGCTCTGTAAACTATGCTTATACTACTGGATAATAGTAAAAATTTATAGAGGAAACAGGGATTCGAAGGAGGCGTGATGAGTGCGAAAGGACATCTGAGCTTGATTCCGTGAAAATGCCAGGGTGGTCATGTTTATTATGTGTATCGAGGATTGGACCCTACCAGCCTCCGTCTACCATCCGCTCCACCAATACTTTCTCACCCTCACATTTTTTGTCGGCAGGGGCGGCTATTTTTCTCCCAGTAGCTTCATAATTCAATATTACAACTCATTCTAAATTTAAAATTTATTTTGTGATACAATTCACATTACAAAAAAAGAAAAAGACAGAAAAATACTAACTTCTTAACTTCAGAATCACCAGAATGTCCGTTGAATTTGAAAAATGCCATTTTGATCATATGAGACTAAATTGGTATTATCATGTCAAATGAAAAGACCAAATTACCCTTCCTTTTAAATATTGTTTTTAAAGTATCACAGTCTCATTGGCCGGCCGATCGCCGAAGCTCCAGCAACGACAGTCAATGGAGCTCTAGCGATCGGCTGACAATTGGTCACCGGAGCTCCGTCGGTCAAAAATATTTTTCTTGAAAATTTTTACAACTTCAGTATAACGATGATAACTTTTGTGACGCTATTAACAACTTCAGTATAACAGTTAACAACAGGTTTTCTGAAAAATTCAACAAGTTTTGGTGGCCGAAAATAAATTTTTTAAAAATTTTTACAACTTCAGTATAGCGGTTAACAACTTTTGTAACGCTATTAACAATTTCAGTATAGCAGTTAACAACAGAATTTTGGGAAAATTCAATAATTGAACACCGGAGCTCCGGCGTCCGGAAACAATTTTCTTAAAATTTTTTACAACTTCAGTATAACGGTTAACAACTTTTATAACGCTATTAACAATTTCAATATAGCAGTTAACAACGGGTTTTCTGGGAAATTCAACAAGCTCTGATGGCCGGAAATAATTTTTTTGAAAATTTTTACAATTTCAATATAACGGTTAACAACTTTTGTAACGTTATTAACAACTTTAGTATAGCGGTTAACAGTAAATTTTTTGAGAAATTTAGCAATTGGTCGCCAGAGCTCCGGCATTTTTTTGAAAATTTTTACAATTTCAGTATAACAGTTAACAACTTTTGTAATGCTATTAACAACTTAAGTATAACGATTAACAATAGGTTTTTGGAGAAATTCAACAATTGGACACCGGAGCTCCAACAGCCGAACAATTTTTTTTGAAAATTTTTACAACTTTTGTAACGCTATTAACAATTTCAATATAGCAGTTAACAACAGGTTTTTGGAAAAATTCAACAATTGGTCGCCGGAGCTCTGACGGCTAGAAACAATTTTTTTGAAAATTTTTACAACTTTAGTATAACGGTTAACAACTTTTATAACACTATTAACAATTTCAATATAGCGGTTAACAACAGGTTTTTCAAAAAATTCAACAATTGGTCGCTAGAGCTCCAGTGGCTGGAAACAATTTTTTTTTTGAAAATTTTTATAATTTCAGTATAACGGTTAACAATTTTTGTAATGTTATTAATAACTTCAATATAGCAGTTAACAATAAGTTTTTCAAAAAAATTCAAAAAGTAGCATTTTTACAGCTTCAATAATGTCGTTAACAAGTTCTGTAACTCTATTAACAATTTTAGTATAACATTCAACAACAGGTTTTCTTAAAAATTAAAAAAAATGGTATTTTTATAACTTTAACAACTATTTTTTTAAATTTTTTACAACTTCAGTATAATGGTTAACAACTTTTGCATCTCTATTAATAACTTTGATATAACAGTTAACAACAAGTTTTTGAGTTTGTTAATGGCATTATTGAAATTGTAAAAATGTTTTTTTTTGGATTTCTTGAAAAATCTATTGTTAACCGCTATACTGAAGTTGTTAATAGCGTTACAAAAGTTGTTAACAGTTATATTAAAGTTATAAAAATTTTCAAAAAAATTATTTCCGCCCATCGAAACTTGTTGAATTTTTCAGAAAATCTGTTGTTAATAACATTACAAAAGTTGTTAACCGTTATACCGAAGTTGTAAAAATTTTTAAGAAAATTGTTTCTGACCGCCGGAGCTCCGGCATCCAATTATTGAATTTCCCCAAAAACCTGTTGTTAACCGCTATACTGAAATTGTTAATAACATTACAAAAGTTGTTAACTATTATGCTGAAATTGTAAAAATTTTCAAAAAATTTATTTCCGGCCGTCAGAGCTTGTTGAATTTTCTAAAAAATCTGTTGTTAACTGTTATACTGAAGTTGTTAATAGCGTTACAAAAGTTGTTAACCGTTATACTGAAGTTGTAAAAATTTTCAAAAAAAAAATTCTAACTGACGGAGCTCCGGTGACCAATTGTCGGCAGGTCGTAGGAGCTCCAGCGACCGGCCGGGCAGTGGGGTTGTAATACTTTAAAAACAATATTTAAAAGGAAGGGCAATTTGGTCTTTTTATTTGACAACAACAACAAGCATTATCTCACTAGGTGGGGTCAGCTACATGAATTACACGACGCCATCGTGCTCTGTCAACAACCCAGTCCTTAGATATGTTGTTGACTAGAAGGTCTCGTTCAATGACCTCATTAAGCGTTCTTCTTGGTCTTCATCTGTTCTTTTTTATGGGACTCTATCTTGTCTGATCCACCCTCCTCATCAGGGCCTCCAATGGCCTTCTCTGCACATGTCCAAACCATCTTAAGCGATTTTCAACCATTTTCTCTTGGATAGGTGCCACACCGACTCTTGTTCTGATATTTTCATTTCGAATCCTATCTTTTCTTGTATGACCACACATCCATCTCAACATCCTCATTTCTGCTACCCCAACTTTGTGCTCTTGTTTTCCCTTTATTGCCCAACATTCACTACCATACAACATAGCCGGTCTTATAGCAGTCCGATAAAATTTTCCTTTAGATTTTTCTTTATGTCAGCCTCCAACAGCACACGAAAATTTGCATGGGCAGTCAAGAACTCGGAACAAGCCTCCGTCAATTCTTCTACGTCACTGAAGTGAGCTTACACGCTAATAATTGACATTTTGTGTTGGATATAAATTCCGTCTCTTGTAGTGTATATTTAATAATGTAGTACTACTCCGGTTCTAAATAATTATACTACAAAATATATCTTATATTTAGAATCGAAAGAGTAGTATTTTAGTACATTAAGTTGAACTTTTCCAAATTTAAAAGCTCAATTAAAAATAATGAACTGACGATCGTGTTAATATTTGGCGGGGCAAAAAAAGAGCGTGTTATGCTAAATGTATTCCGTCTATACTATAATGACTTATAAACAGTTTTTTTTATTATTATTTACAAAATATAAAATAAGTATATGAGGAGCGTTTTATTTTAATTTATACGAAACGTGTTTATAAATGATTTTAATCATAGATAAATAGGAACTTATACGTTTAGCGATCTGCTAGCATGGTGCCGTGGTGTGAGGCTTAAGATTTTATTTTCCATTTGACTTACTGCATGCAACACCCGCCTGGGTGTTTGTTTTTTGTTTTTTACTTTTTATTATAGGTTTGGGGGTTGTTGTTGTGGAGTCATGGATCAAAATTGAACTCTACTGGACCACCTTTTCATCTGGAAAGGAGTAAAATGCAATTTAATTGGAGTAAAATTTTCAGCTGATGGACCCTTTCTTCAGCAAAATTTCAGCTGATTACCTTTGAAAAGCACAATTATCAAGTGATCAGAATCTATAAAGGACTGATCACTGTGATTGATATTTGTTTTTAACTAAAAATATACAGTTATGTTTACGTGATATAGCATAGTTGCCCGAGGGCATCCTCATTATGAGTTCAAATTAACTCGGTTGATGAGCTAATAGACCCGACCTATTTAACGGCAATAAATAAT
The DNA here is from genome assembly GCF_004799145.2 of Neltuma alba. Lineage (NCBI taxonomy): Eukaryota > Viridiplantae > Streptophyta > Magnoliopsida > Fabales > Fabaceae > Neltuma > Neltuma alba. Next base: position 48,868 of record NW_021633817.1, read on the forward strand.
ATCAGAGACAGCTGTTCATGAATACATATTTGAAGAGCTAATTGTCTAAATGTCTAATGTTACACGAAGGGAGGAGGTGCATGAAGCACCGACTTTTTCCGGGTGCATTTCTGTGCCTCAAAATATTTTATGATATACTTAATATCCTGAAATATTTTTTTAAATACATCTAGTACTTTAAAATATTTTTTAATGCATTTAACATCCTAAAGCATTTCTTAAAATGCTTATAGTAGACGCATTCCAAAATATTTTTGTATGCATTCAGTGCCAAGGCAAAAAAAAAAAGAATACTAGATGTATCACAAAATATTTCGTGGTGCTGGACGCATCTTAACTCTTATATGAATTACTCTTCTAATCCTTAATATACAATCTAATTAATTAATTTGAGTAGATTAATGATAGTAGTTAACATGATACGTTCTTTTAACTTTTTAAAATATCCTAAAAATCTTCATTAATTAACTCCCTCTGTTCCTCTCCTATTTAATTATTATTAAAAAAATATTAATAAGATTAATTTAAAAACTAAATTAACAAGGGGAGTATTTTAGAGTACTAACTTTTTAATGCATGAAGATACAGGCAACGGCAATCCATTAATTCTCAACGTAGGCACGGAGGTGCCCATGGGCAAATTTTTCTAAATATTTGTGCTGATGTTACTAATCCTATCAGTACACGGCTAACACTACTGAAAAACATGTAAACGTTTTAAAATTTCAAAACATTATAAAAAATTAAAAGCTCAGAATTATACTAAAGAACAAGATAGAAAATCTTCAGTAATCGTTATCTATCCATTTATCATAAAACATAATCTTATATATCATCAAGTTTTGTAGAATTAACATATCTCGTGTCGGTCTCAAAAGGTCACTGTGCGTGGGTTTTTTAAAAAAAATAAATCAATTATAAAGAGTCAGCGCTAACAAAATAAAAATTTAAAATTTATCGATATAAATATTTTGGGGTCAAGATTTTGAAAACTAGATAGATCACGCATTCATAGTTTTATATCGATGTTAGCCTATATATGGAATACGGCTATACAAATGTACATTTTCCTAATATCATAATAAAGGAACAAAGAACGACAACAACGTTGTGGGCAAATAGAACATAGACGGCGAAGCAAACAACCGGATCGCCGAAGGGCGTCATAACTCTTCTTCGTTATCGTTTCCAAAGCGTCCAAAAAACAGAGCAAGTTAAAAGCTTCGCAGCGTTTTTGACGGCCACAGAGCAAAGCAGAGACGAATATGGGTTTACTGGCGAAAATAAAGGCGAGGTCTGGCAGTAACGCCAGCACTGCCGATAACACTAGCAGGAACATGGGTCTTCTGGTAGTCTTCTTCCCTGAAGACGATTCTGCCATTGCCGACAAGAGCAAGCTTTTCTCTTCCCCCTCTATTACTTCATCTTCATCATCTTCTTCTTCTTCACCCTCACCCTCTAGATCACCTGGTTCCTCCTTCAGAAGAAGAAATTCCAGTTTCCTCCTCTCTAAAGCTCAATCCACCATTTCAATCTGTGCGCTTTTCATCTTCATCACTCTTCTCCTCTTCACTCTGTCCACTTTCGAACCCTCTCTTCCTTCTCCCCGCAATACCCTTATGCACAACCCTCCTCGTCGATTCCTATCTCAGAAACCTCCCACCATTCGCAATATTCCCAACAATCCCACTTCGAAATCCAAAATCCACAATTGGTTACCCCAAATGTGGTGGAAACCCAAATCGTACGAAGTATCAAAGATTGAGTATTCTTTCCCTTCAACTGCTCTACAACGAATGGGTACCCTGTATCGAAGAGGAACCAGAGCCATGAGTGATCTTGTTGTGGCTCACGTGGTTGAAGACACCACCGACGATGAGCTCCGTTTGTTTCTCAGAGTTCTGCACCGGTCTGGTCTCACTGCTAGAGCAGATGTCGTTTTCATCTTCGCTTCTGCTTCTTCGTCTTCGAGCTTCGGCTCCATTATTCAGCAAGAGAACGACTTGTTCTTGTCTCTCATTGACCATTATACAGAATTGAACCCGACGGACCCGAGCCTTAAGAAGAAGCCGGAGTCGAATTTCGACGGTGCTCGGTTTTTTAAGGTTGGAAAGAAGGGAAAGGTAACTGGGGAGCCACTGTGGGGGAAGAAATCCCGAGGCAATCTCACAAGACCAGAAGCAGAGGAGGGCAGCAAAGAGGCGGCTCAGTTGAGTTACGGGTCGGTTCTCAGCTTCGACGCCACTGAACTCGACCCGGAAAACTCGCTCGCCGGTTTTCTAGATCATGTTCCTTTAAAATTGCGAAGATGGGCATGTTATCCCATGTTACTGGGCCGAGTCAGGCGGAACTTCAAGCACGTAATGCTCGTGGACGCGAAGAATCTGGTGGTTACAAGCGACCCACTGGGACGAGTCAGGAATCGGAGCTCCGAGTCCGTTTTTATGTACTCTGTACCGGACAGTAAGCACAGTAAGAAGACCCCTGACAAAACTCAGTCTAACCGCCCGGTTGACTCTGCCGTCGTAATGGGCGGCGAGCGTGGAATTCGGAGATTATCGAATGCGATGTTGATAGGGATCGTTCGAGCCGCGACGCAACACAAGAGGAAGAACTTGGTGTCCGATTCAGCAATATTGAGTCAACTCGTCAACAACGGGTTTGTGTTGAAGAACGTCGATTTGATCACAGCGCCCGAGTCGATACCGGACGCGACCTCACTCGGAGGCCGCAACTCAGCTGCTTTTCCGTCATTGTCGGATTATCCCATAATTCAACGGGGTACGAGTAATCGTGAGTTAAATTCTGTTATTACGAAACAATTATGTTCCTCTCACATAGATTCTTCTGTTTATAGAGATTGTTAGCAAAGCAGATAGACAGTCCCGAGAAAAGAAAATAAATAAGGGTGAAAATAAACCCAAAAAAAAAAAACTTTTAAATTCACGCCTATGGTCACCGTGTGATTCGATCAGTTTTGTTGTAATACTTGTACATATTCATGTTGGGATTATATTTTTGTAGCTTTGTACATGGAGCAGTGTGAGCGGAGTAGAGCTGAGTAGCTGACAGTGAAATTTGACCACGCATCCCAAATTAAACCCTCTCTTGCTTCTGGACCCTTGACTTTGGTCCTTTTTCCAAGATGTCCATTGCTGGTCAATTAATTAATTATATTGAAAATTAGGGCATAGCTGGATCAGCCATTGATGCTGGATGTGTCAGGGAGCATTAAAAGGCGCTCTTATAGATTAGATTAGAGTTGCTTCCTGGAGAAGAACCCAGATGCAAGAAGAGGTAAAGCGAAGGAAAATGGAAAAGAAAATGAGAGGAAGGGTAGGATGGACCGATGGAGGGGCATCAAAGGACTAAAGGCCGGGGGGCATGTGGTGCTGAACTTTGAGGCTTGAGGCAGTGTCCGTGTCGGTAATTAATAAGAAAGAGGATGCATTAATTTTCGGAAAATTCCATCTTTTAAAGAAAAAGGTAACAAAACGTCTTGATTACGCGCCCTTGTCTTTCTCTTCCCCCCAAACAAGGCCTTTTGGGGCGTGCCCTCTTCAGCGGGTACTGCCACCAGTTCTACTGATCTTGACTTTGTAGGCTGTAAAGTTGAGTGAAGGTTTATTTTTAAAACCAAGAAAGGGCGGTGATGGAGTACAATGTGTTTGTGTTTTAGTAATTCTATAAATGAAATGGAGGAATGATCTCAGAATTGAGCCAACCAAGTTCATGCTCATTCACTTTACCATTTATTAATGGTAACCCACTCGTATCCCCACAAAGACATTTGCCAACCTTGCAACTTGCCCATTAAGTAAGGATGATTCTCTTTTGAACAGGGGATTTCAATTTATCGACTTCTCTTTCTCTTTCATGAGCAAGATCTCTTCTTCTTCTTCTTCTTTCAAATTAACCAGACTAATTTACTAGTATCACTGTATTTCTTCGAATTGGCCATGATAACGTGAAAACATAAACAAGCTAGGAGTAATGAAAGTGTGTGTTTCATTTTGTTGGGGAAAAGATGTTTGTTTTGGCTTTGGATGACTACCAGTGAGGAAGTGATCCAAAACCGTCTTTTTCGTGGTGAAGGCCAACTCACCGACACCAATTCATGGTCGTCTACGTGTCACTCCATAATTGATTCCGGACTCACCCTGTTTTTTCTTCCCTCTTGGTTTCTTTTCTTTTTTCTTTTGCCAACCTTCTTTCTTGGTTTCTGTAGGATGGACAAGTCTCCACTCGACTACGATTATATTATAGGCTAATTTTCCTTTCCTTTCAAAATCTTTTGCATTCTTTAAACCAAGACTATAATTTATCATTAAAAAATTCAAAGCAAAACAGTAATACATGAACAGTGAGACGAATTCTCCAGAAAATCAAAAGGGAAGCCAAATTCATGTGTTTCTCAATGTGCCTGTGGGACATCTATATATATAATAATTACAAATACTGGAATCTCTTTGGTTTTGGCCCGCACTTGTTTTGACTTTGGTTACCTATATTTTTCATGTGCTTCATGTACAGCTATGAGAGATCTTAATTTGTGCGTCCTCAAATTTCCCATGTACACACTCTGTTCTTCACCTGTTCGCTTCCTGTTCCTGTTATCTCAGCTAAAATTTATGTCATTATTTCTAATTGTTAGATGAGTCCAATAATTCAGTATTACAAGTGCGAAATTACCTTTTTTTTGGGTCAATTTTTCTTCTTTCTTCCTAATCAAATCAAGCACAACGTAACAGCAGCAATCTGTGGGATCGTTTCACACAAACACACACAGCGTTCACATGATAATTACTTGTGCGAGTTGATGAAGAAAATTTATAAATAATGAAATGTATATCTCAACGCTCCTTGACAAGAAGGAAGAATCCAAGGCTTTTTGTAATTGACAATGGCCGATCATTGTTTGAGATTTTGAATTTATTCACTGACGCGGCTTGCTAGATTAAGTGAGCAAGCTATATTTTATAATATAACAAGGTTGAAGTAACCTGAATATATATAAAATAATTAAAGCCTCTAGAGGCATTTTGCCGTAGGAAGCACGAAACACAAAATCTATATACTCTTCCGGTCCTTAATATAAGATCTAATTGTTGAGTTGGTTTTGATCATAAATATAAGACACATTTCTCATATTTATCAATTTTCTCTAAATTATCCCTATGGAAACTCCTTTAACCATAATTAAGTAGAAGAAGAAGATAAAGTATTAAGAAAAATGATTATGGTGTTTCAGGAAAAACATGTCACATTTCTCATAATTAACTAACTTACCTAACTTCCTTAATTCAATCAAATTAGTTAAATAGGTCTTATATTAAGAACCGAATAAGTATATTATCTTTAAGAAAGAAGAGCGCCTATACGTACAAAACCGAGTGTGGCTTTCATATATTACTTTCGGTGTTAATCGGTGGCACGGGTCCAAACCAAAAAAGCCACGCATTCAAAGTGCAAGCAAGCTCCCTTTAAATCATCTCTGTTTTATTTGTTTATTTTTTTTAATGATTCTGTCTATATATCTTCACATTAGCAAATGATATAAATTCCTTATAAATGTAAGTTTTTTAAAGCCGTCAAATATCGGAGACCGCCTTTAAATTAAACTTGCTATTAAAAAGAACTCTCTACTCTAACACAACTCAGCGTACGTGGGTGAAACGTGAAATGGATTGTGAAGATGCCATGTGACGTTTTAACCAGAATCACTTACTTACATTATTTTATCATAATAAAGAAGGCCTTTCACTATGGAAGGATATGGTTAAAGGTTGAGTAAGTGAAAGCAACAGAAGCCCTATCTTATTAAAAAGAGACAAAGTGGGAGGGGCATAGTGCCCATATATTCCCAAAATCCCACGGGGTGCCCATGAAGCTCGTGAAGACAACTATATATATATATATATATGTATATGTATGTATATTACGTGTATATTGTGAACGTGAATGCGAACCTCACGCCACCACCCTTCCCTCAACTTTTCTGGAAGCAGCCTCACAATGCTTATCTTTTTCAATCCTATAACTACATGATCTTTTGTTTCAGTGATAGAGATTATATATATACACTATATATATACTCCTCCGGTCCTTAATATAGGACCCATTTAACTAATTTGATTAGATTAAGGAAGTTAGGTAAGTTAGTTAATTATAAAAATTGTGACATGTTTTTCCTAAAATACCATAATCATTTTTCTTAATACACCTCTCTATCTTCTACTTGATTATGGTTGATGGAGTATCTATAGGGGTAATTTAGAGAAAATTGATAAACATGAGAAATGGGTCTTATATTTAGAACCAAAACCAACTCAACAATTAGGTCCTATATTAAGGACTGGAGGAGTATATATATTTGCAGAAGCCGGAGCGTATTTAAGGCAGGCCAACGACATTTTAGGGGGCGTTTGTTGGGACCAGAGTCCTTCAGTGGTATTAAAAGTGGTGGGGTTTTGATCAGAGAAAGCTTGGGACCTGATGGGACCAGTGAGATTATATTACTAGCAGGAAACCATATGAGGTTGAGACATTTTAGTTTTTTTTTTTTTTTTAAATTTTAGCGGCGCCTTATTCTCTTGAAGCATTTTTAAGTTTGTTCATCGAGCCTGGAATCTGCAGTGCTTTAGATTAATGTTTTTGTTTGCCTATAATAAGAGTCACTTAAACTAATTAACTGTACATTTGTATCTCACCTGTTGGCGCAGTTGATTGATTCCCTGTTCGTATGTTTATATATATAAACCTTCATATATTTATATTCAAAATAATTAATCTGAGAGCGATCTTATTGTATTATATTTAGACGAATGAGTGGACGATACATGGGGATGGGGCCCCAGAATTAATGATATAAAACTGTTATAAAATCAGCAAAGGATGACACTTTATTAAAAGGCAAGAATTATAAGGACAAAAAGAAACCCCATGATTGATTGTATCTCGCTTTGCCATTTACAACTGGATAGTGTTAACTATAACTAGGACAATTAACATATATATAATTTCCGGAGCTAAAAAATATTTAAAAGCTAGGGAAAGAAATAATAAAAAGGTACAGAGGGGATTCATCAAATGCACTCATTTTATTCATGTTACTGTTTGATAAAAAAATAAATAAAAAGAAACAGGGACCATTCAAATATATATACATATATATCATGAAATTATGTAAGGTTCGTCACGTTCTTATCAGCGTTGTTTAACGTAACGTTCGTATCTTTATTATTGCGACTGATACTTTGGATAAGCGCAGTTTATTAGAATTATCTGTGGTTTTTATATAAATGTGTTGGTCATTGAAGTGGACTCGTCTCGTGCAGCTTTGCGCACACTTTGGGGAAAAAAAATTCCAACCCCAATTATTATTCCCTCACAGGCCTTTCATTAAAGGTCACTTTACGAAGGATAGTGATGGTGTTGCTTTCTCGTTCAAACTGTATAATCAAACGCTTCATTATTATGTTGGGTGAGGGGTGTTCTAAATCAACTTATTATTGTAGCTGTTGGGTTATCAATCAGACACTTGGTAATAATTTGAATACTTTTTTAGGAACCGCATATACAGACACTTAGCTGTAGTATAGCTTTATATACAATACCATGTCTCGTAGTCTAATAATTTTTCAACAGTGGTTGGCATTTTTTCCACGGCTTGTTGTTAAAACATTTAACCTGAAAGAAACAATGATGTGGTGTGAAAAATTAAAGTCAATCTTTAAGCACTGACTTATTGCCTTCTTTTTTCTCACATGTACTCCTAATCATAATGGCTCCTATTAGTGCATTATTACCTAAATTAATCTGAGTTAATAAATTGACCATCCTGCTCCTCAATTTACTGCGTTACATTCTCAATCAGGATCCATTATTGAGCATCTTATTAAGGATTGCTTTGAATTATTCTAAGCTGCTTAGTGCGGTGGAAAAAAAGAGTAAACATATAACCGAGTGGTAAGTTTGCTGTTTCAAATTAATCAGAAGGCAGGGTCTTAAAATCCTATTTGATCACGAATATAAGATAAAGATGTCTTAGTTTCCATAACCACGACAAATTCTTGGCATGTTTTATATTATCATGAACTCTACTTTATTATGGTATTTAATTTTAATGGATGACAGGATTGGAAGATCGGATATTTTCTACAAGTTTAGGAGTATCAAATACTCCTCCGGTCTTTAATTTAGGACCCAGTTGTTATATTGGTTTTGGTTCTAAATATAAGATCCATTTCTCATATTTATCAATTTTCTCTAAATTACCCCTATGAATATTCTCTCAGTCATAATCAAGTATAAGAGGGAAAAGGGGTATTAAGAAAGATTATTATGGTGTTTTAAAAAAAACGTGTCACATTTCTTATAATTAATTAATTTACCTAACTTCTTTAATCTAATTAAATTAGTTAAATGGGTCTTATATTAAGATTGAATGAGTACCATTAATTAAGATTTAAGAATGGTAAATTTAGTTAACTTCATCTTATAATTAGGAAAGATGGAACAGACAAATAGCGTATTGTGAGTCTCACATTAGGAATTTTCTTTCCTAGTATATTAGTCTTTTGTAATTGGGTTTGCCTATGTACTTGTGTTTATCACACAGTGAATTTTGATTCTGTGTGCTTTTATTGCAGTATCACTTCTTTTCCAGACTGTGATTCCTTCGCTCGTGGTTCAACTGCGCAGAAAAGTGGAATATATATGTAGTTCAGAAGAGGAGCTTTACTTTTACTTTTACTTCTGGTTTTTTGGTTTGATCCATGGCTATGCTCCTACTTCTACTTGAGAGCAGCCGTAAGATTCAAACAGATCAGTTTTCAAGAGAAAAGGTACGCGAACCTGATGCATAAAGGAAGGCAGAAGAGCACTACGAAAGTAAAAGAGACGAACCCACTCGTTTAAAGTTACCGTTCCACATGCATATAATAAACTAGTGGACGCGGACGTCAAAATCGGCTCACTCGACCCTTAGGGGCTCGGTCCATATGAGTCAACCCACGCAGGCTGCAGTAATTTTCTCAACTCCAACCTAATTGACCAAGTTCAATGGAGGCCACAGGCCTTCATTTTTATCTTTTGTAAAGTAAGTTTTACTGTATAATGAGTTAATAATGCATGGATAGCCTGGCCGAAGGGATAAGTCTACTGTGATTGCTCAAACCAAGATTTGAATTTTTGCCGGATACCTGTACTGAAAAAAGAAAATAATGCATGCATAAATGTGTCCCCGTGTTTTCAGTTTTTTTTTTTTTTTTGTGAATTTGCTTTACTAATATTTAAAGCTTAAATTTGTTTCAGTCTTAAGTCATTGTTTTCAGCTGACCATTTAATGAAAAAATTGCTGGGAGAAAGTTGCATAAAATGAAAAATTTTCACCTTTTTTAATGAGCTAATAATTTAGCTCGAGCTTGAGTCCATAGAGTCAGCTGGAAAACTCTCCAAAAACTAGGTCTGTATGAATAGCAAAATGGACCACATTACGGGCTGAATCTCATCCCGAGCCGTTGAAGCTCCACCCCTCACAATTAACATGTCCCCCTGCCCCCCAGGTTTAAGCTACAGTTTCAGGTATAATCAGTATTCTAAATATTTTCATATACATCTAATCCATAAAAAAAGATTTAAAATATGTTTAGAACCCTAAAGTATTTTTTATGTTTGGTGTTGGAAGCACTGGGCATTGAACACATATGAAAAAGAATTTCACAATGCTAGATGTGCAAAAAAAATACTTTAAAATGGTATATTCATTTGAAAAAAATATTTTAAAGTGTTAGATGCATCAAAAAATATTTTAAAATACTAAACACACTTAAAAAAAATGTTTCGGGGTGGCAGATGCAGCTTAATTATTTTTCACCTTACAATTAACTAAGATTAAGACAATGGGTTTTCACTTTTCACCACAGGGCTCTGTCCATCATTTGTGGGGAGACCTAGCTGCCCTCACGCGATGCATAGTTAGAAAACATATAGTACTTAAATAGATAAATAACAAGAGGGTAAATAGAAGCCTGAGATGCACAGAGTCTCTTAAATTAACATAGGCTTCAAGGCTACTTGTCTCTTATGAAATCCGATCGATGGTCGTTACTGGTTGCTTGCTAGTAGTCGATCATGAACGTGACAAGCATAAAAAGGAGGAAAGCAGTTTGTACCTCTTATCTAGCAATCGCCTATTGTCCTTTCCTTATTTATATAATAGGTTATAGGATACCTAACTGGCAACTTGGAATTTCCATGACTGTTAAATTTTCTTGTTGGTTTTTCCCAATGTGCATATGACTACATAAATTTTTAATTAATTTTAATTATTTTTTTAATTACAATTTTAAAACCTCACTTTTTATTTTTTTTAAATAGAGCTTACTAAAATTTTTCTTTTCCTTTCCTCCCTTCCATTTTCTTCCTAGCAAACAGTACCTTAGTTTCGATTTAACAGATCTAAGTTTACTAATTTATTTTTAATTAAAAAAGAGGTTATAAACTAGTCAAGTCAGGTTTCCGCCTTCTGATGAAACTTGAAACAAGGTAAAGGGCATATATAACGATTTGTCATGGACCAGACCAAGCACTGGATCGCTGGTTGATGGAATGGGCCGGTCCAGTTCTGTTTTCCAGAGTCAATTCGATGGTTTCGGTCATAAATGTTGAAATTCTTTCTGGGTCAGACACCACGGTTTCCCAATGGGGCAGGAGTATCCAATAGATATTGGCCGAAGTGGCCCACCAAGGGCGGATGAAGCCTTGGTTTTGTTATGAAGCGTGAATTGAATTGGATGACCCGCCGATGCTTCGGGGCCACCGTGAAAGCTATTGCGCGCATTGCATTAATCAAAGGCGTCCTCAATCCTTGTACCCCGGGCGGGGGGGGAAGGCGTCCTCAATCCCAATTCGATGGTAGCTTGCTTGCCAAGCTAGCTACGTGGCACTTCTTGTCTGAGCCAAAGCCTCTGCGTGTGAGAGAGATTCTATGACATCTCCATTACCGATCCTATGATCACTTTCAGTTACTGCTACTATTGGGGCTCTTCATCCTTACCAGCTAAGACACGCACAGTTTTTTCCCCCGGTTTCCACGCGTCTCTCTTTCTCTCTCTAATTTAAGCCCGTTCTTTCTGAAATATGCTCGCTTCTCATTCGAGGAGCTGATTCTTTTTTTGATGTTTTTTTTTTTGCATTAATTCCTTCCTATTTGCCATCTTATAGACAGAACCGTGTGATTCCCAAGTCAGTGGATGGTGATACGAAATTTTCTACTTTTCTCTCTACTTATAGGCCCAAGGCTCCCTAGCCAATTCACGCTGCAATCGTCAATTCACTCTGGTACGTTTTGGCTACTTACATGTTCTTGATTTTCCTTGTTTTATGAGCTTCGTCGTTGCTTTTAGGACGGTAGTTTTTGTGCTACACAAAAAAGTATGAACATTAACTTCATTGTTAATTTGATTTTGACTTTACTTAACTTATGCGTTGGTTGCCGTGCATTGCCGAACTTATGAATTGGCATCTTCTCTGGGACAAAGTATTTGGTGCTTCATGCGCATACTTATATAGAAATGATAGCCAACTAATCTCTCTTATTTGGACTGGCATCAAGAACCTGAATTAATTTCCTATCCTTCACTCTGTTAAAGGATGACGCTGTCATCGAGACTTGAGAACATTAGCAAATGACACAGTCTCATGTTTTTCATTTCTTATGCTTCGATTGTTATCTCGGCAAATCATATGGTCTTTATTTTCACTCATCAGGCTCGAAACCCCGTAACTGATAAATTTATCATTGATGCAGGTTACCGCATTAAAGCAGAATTTGTTCACCCACTGTTTGTAATCCTTGAGTTGCTATGGGTTACCTAAGTAATGTAAGCAAAAGATTCCTATTCACTCTCGCTTTTGTGAAGCATTCTTCAGATTTCTTTGTTTAACTTTATCTTTATCTTTTGGTTGATGGTTGATGGGCAGGAGTTTGATCAAACTAATCAACAAAACGATCATGGTATGCTGTTCTTCCTATATTTCACATGCACAGACTCACAATCATCATATGGTCTTTTGCTGACTTACAATTTTAACTCCCATTTCATGCACAACGTTATAGTCACAGCTGGTATTATGATCAATAATAATAGAAGTGATATTCATAACTGAATTTTCAGTGTCAGGTTAACTGTTGTATCCAACATGTTAATTTAAATACTTAGTAGAGGATATTTTGATTCTACTGAATGTTTCCCTGACATAAATGACCAGGTGCACTGATACGAAATGGAAAGGAAATTCTTTTTCAGGTAAACCAAAAATTTGGGACTCTGCTTATATGCTTAGTTGCCTACCTATAACTAAATAGATTTTGGAGGCAATGTTCTGACTTTGATTATCACATATCATCAAGCCTTTTTTGGCTATACTTTTCAAAGTCTATGTTGTTCGTTTCTCTAGCCTTGGGCAGTACTTAGTTGGAAAACTGTGCTGATTTTGTTACTTATATGTAATATACTGCATTTCAGTTTTTAGAATTAAAATCGGTCAATTGTATTTCACACAGATGATTTAACACACACCAACAAAAGAAAATAAAATAAAAATGCTTTTCAGGCATTCAACTGGGAGTCTCACAAATACGATTGGTGGAGAAATTTAGAATCCAAAGTTCCTGACATAGCAAAAGCTGGATTTACTTCAGCCTGGTTGCCACCACCAACACATTCCTTCTCTCCTCAAGGTTAGAAGCAGTGAGCACGAAATTATTTGGGTTTCGAATAATATTTTATCTTTTCCAATGACCTGACGAGGATGATGAGATCAAACCTTTCACTTCCTTTTCGTTTACAGGTTACACTCCGCAAAACCTTTACTCTCTCAATAGCTCATATGGCTCTGAGCATCAGTTACAAGCTTTGCTTCATAAGATGAAGCAGTGCAAGGTACGAGCAATGGCTGACATAGTTATCAATCATCGTTGTGGCACAACCCAAGGACGTGGAGGGATGTATAATCGTTATGATGGAATTCCATTATCATGGGATGAACGTGCTGTAACAGCTGATACTGGTGGCTTGGTAAGATAATTTTCTGTAGTCAGCATATTTTCATTGATTCCACTTTGCAACCGACGAATTCTCTCATTTCTATCTGTTTTTTTTTAAAAATTATTTAAGGGTAGTCAAAGCACAGGGGCCATTTTCCATGGGTTTCCAAATATTGATCATACCCAAGATTTTGTGAGAAAGGACATCGTTGGGTGGCTCCAATGGCTACACAGTAAGATAGGCTTTCAGGATTTTCGTTTTGATTTTGCAAAGGGGTAAGAATACTCATCCCTTTGGAATATTAGTTTTTTTTCATCTTCTTGTTTTCCACATTCTATTCGTTGACAGACCTCTACAATTTCTCTATTTTTTCAGTTATTCACCAAAATTTGTGAAAGAGTATGTTGAAAAAACAAAGCCAGCATTCTCTGTTGGGGAGTATTGGGATTCTTGCAACTATCGCGGTTGTGTTTTGGACTATAACCAAGGTACTACACTTCAGCGTATATTGTCTATTGCATCGCAGTGTCCTTTGGATTTTTTAGATTTTTCGGTTCACAAACTTTCTCTATTGATGGAGTTTTGTGCTGGCTCTTGAAATGTACGAAAAGCTCTTGTAAAATTGGAAAAATCCAAGAGAGATTGAAACATCTTATTTAATTTAATTTTTTTCACTTTAAATTCCTAAGGAAATTATCTCAGCATGAAGAGAGTAGATGGGGGAACGTCAAAATAAGTCCAATTTTCTGCTATAACTAGGAATGTGAGGCATTACTAACTAATGACTGTGAGATATCTCTTCTTCAATCTATAAATTTTTACTCAACTACGTCAAAACTTCTAGTTTAAAATTTATTGAAGAGAAGTATTAAGAGAAGAAAAGGAGCTGAAAGAAGTTTAGTAGTGGCGAGGTTCTCCACAAGAACCAAATTGCTGATCTCAACAGAGTTGTTTTGCCTGATGTCGTCTTCTATGTTAAAGTTAAAGTGTTAAACTGTTGACAGGTGAGCCTATTAGCCTTTTTCTAGGTCATTCTACGTGTTGATTATTGTGGTGAATTATTCTTTTCTGAGTGGTGGATGAATTTATGACCAATTGTTTAAAGATTGCTGCCTCTGTTGGGACTACATGGTCCCTAAGTTTCTAGAGTCTACTAATTTGTCATCATTATTTTCTTAAGTTTCTAGACTCTAATAAATTGTCATCATTATTTTCTTTTGCTTGTTCACCTGCAGACAGCCATAGGCAACGGATAATCAATTGGATCGATGGCACAGGTCAGCTTTCAACTGCATTTGACTTCACGACAAAAGGAATTCTTCAGGTATTTTCCAACATTTTGTAGTTCATAACTTAAATGAACATTTTAGGAAATGAGAACCATGTTTTACATCTTTAATTGAGGGTAGAAGGTAAAAGTATCAGCTCTTTGAACATTACAGTTACATCTTCCAAAGCATGAAGTTCATTATGATTTTGCTTTGATTTTCATTGATCTTATGAAGTCTACTAACTCTTGTATCTATGGAGGCGTGAGGAAAATGGTGTATCCAGAATGAAATTTCTTAAAATTAAACTGAGGTGCCTTGCTGTAGGAAGCTGTCAAGGGAGATTTTTGGCGTTTAAGGGATCCTCAAGGAAAGCCACCAGGGGTCGTGGGGTGGTGGCCTTCAAGGGCAGTGACATTTTTAGATAACCATGATACAGGTTCTACACAGGTACTGAATTTATTACTAATAAAATGATGCATTGAGATGCTTCAGAGACAATATCGGAGACGTAGTATATTTTTCTTGTTTCTGGGGCACATGTTGCATGTAATTAAACTATGCTGGTTGCTAATTAAAATTTATTGCCTTCTGATTTTGATAAGAATTTTTGCATCAACACGCAAGATGTTTTTCCTCCCCTTCTGCCAAAGATTCCTATTGCATTCTTTTATTTGATCAAACTCCCTTCTCACTGTGCAGGCTCATTGGCCCTTCCCCTCAAATCATATCATGGAGGTACTTTTTTCTCCGGGTCAACATAATGATTGCTTTAATGCTTATCTTCCATTATGCTTCTTGCACAATTCTTATTCTTTTTTGGGTTGGAGGTTATGCTCTCCTTACGTTGCCAAAGTTTACTAAACTGCATCTATGATGAATTGTTGGCAGGGTTATTCTTACATATTGACGCATCCAGGGATACCGACAGTTTTCTATGATCACTTTTATGAATGGGGTAACTCGACTCGTGATCAGATTGTGAAGTTGGTATGTAACTTAACTAATACCCTACTATTGCATTGGTCATTCAACGAAGTTCCCCCTCGGTATAACTAGTTAACATTTGGTGGCAGATTGATATCCGCAAGCGTCAGGGTATTCACAGCCGATCACCTGTAAGGATTGTGGATGCTAAGCAGAATCTATACGCAGCATTCATCGGGGATAGAGTGTGCATGAAGATTGGAGATGGTTCTTGGTGCCCTTCTGGTAGGGAATGGACCCTGGCAACTTCTGGCCACAGATACGCAGTATGGCACAAATATTAGTGTCTTTTTAAAAATCCCCGTACCCCCTTAGTACTTATGACCTCACCTTTTCATTTGATGAAAGTGGGGATACACCTCAGGACCTCACGTCGCGGATTCATTCCTTACGTGACCAATAATAATAGTAGATATTTTGGGATGTGCGTTTTTTTCCTTTTCTAATAGGTGAAAGTAAAATTACTACTGTGCCTCCTGAGGTTATGAAAAATCATTAGATTAGTATTTGACTGCGACATTAGAGCGCTTTATTACAATTTTGACAGTCCTGATATTTTCATATTGAGTGTGCTGGTAATCTCGTATAGCTATTGGGTATTTGGAAAACCCCGATATCAATTAAAATAATTTTACAACATAAAACTTCTCCCATGTCCTTATCTTGCAAGCTTTTTTTTTTTTTAATTTTTTTCGTTGGCATTTTATTCAAAATTATACCAAAAAAAAAAGAGAATGGCAAATTACACTTTCATTTACCTAGTTAAAACTTGAAACCATAACAAACAAAATTTCATTCTCTGCATTGAGATTCATATAAAATGCAATGCATATACATCCACCAACCTAATCAATGACAACATGAAAGAGGTCAAGGACTATATAATAATACGAACTAGAGCAAATGAAAGAATTGGCCCTGTTCACTAACTTAACTGCTACAATACGTGAGCATTACTACATATAGGTAGCAGCAACATAAAAGGAGCAATCAAAATCACTCGCCAAGCCGCGTCACAAGTAATTACGGCACTGGCCACGGCCCGGCTCCTTTTGCCAACAACAAAATTTATGCGCGGCAATCCCGAGGATGGTGTGCCTATAAAAATCCAACAGATAAATGGATTTGAGGATGCAAAAGTAGCCAGATACATCACAGTCTAAAACAAGCCCTGCTTCTTTTTCAGCATGTCTTGTTTCCACTTTGGCATTTCATAAAATGCTTCTTTTGTCATTCCGAATACAGATAGGAAATCGTCATCTGACAGATAAGCCTGAGCGATATCACAATTGGAGACAAAGTCACTATATATATAAATTCAAAGCATATATAGTTTTATTAACAATAAGTAAAGCATGACTAACCTCTCTCCGTTTAAAGTCAATTCCAGACACAGGATTATCAGAGAGAGTCTTCAGTTGATCATAACTGTATGTCACATGACTACTTGGACTTAAAATATCATCGTCCAAGTTTTCCTGTTTTGGTTCGGAATCCCCATCGCCAACAGTTTCTTCCTCTGGCTCCTTGGCATCTTCGACTTCTTCAAGACCTCCAGTCTCAGCACGGGCATTTTCACTCTTACCTTCTGCTGAAACTATTCAAAATTGTCAAACGGATCAGCTTCTGATTCTTTGAACAAGTAAAATTCAAGCATTTGGACAGCAAGGAATTTTGCAGTTATCTTTCGAACATTTACACAAGCAAAATTAGGACGTGACTATGAAGGCACCTCGAGGGAAAGAGAAAGCCAAAGCCTCCTCGTGTATAATTGTCTGGCATCTCAATAAGCCAGGATAGCAAATTCTTTTTAAATAAAAGTAAAGGGGCCCTGATGGGGTTGTTTGTACTGATTAAGCCGAAATCTTTGATTCTAGAAAACGCAACTGGTGATAATACTGCACATTTTCTCACACTGACCAAAGTCAATCCAGGTGATAACAGTGTGCATTTAATGATAAAAAAATTACATACAAATTTTAAGGAAAAGGAACAAAAGGATCAGGTTCCGATAAACAAGAATGGAACTGTTCTTTTTTCTGAAAAAAGAAACGCATTTTGCCACATTTTATGTGGGGGGGAAAAAAGGGACAGAAGCACCAGCACAGTGCCCATAATGCAACATCTCTCTTAAAATAATTAGAGATTTTTTTCCTCACCGGGGGTGATGTTTCCTGCAAGAGGACTACCAACTGGTGTAGAATCAGGTGATTGCTTCTTTTCAGCAGTGAGAACTGATGAAAGAGCAGCTACCGCGGCTGCTCTTTGTGATCCTTGACTTGTTGCAGAAGGTTTAGGGGCAATAGCTTTAGAACCCGATGATGAACTAAAAGCAGAATTTAAGGCCGCTAAAGCTTCTGCTCTCTGTCTTGGTCCTCCATGATTTAATTCATACAACCTATCCTGTGACTGTGGGAGTGCCACAAATTAGAAAGAAGCACTACAATATCCTTTATCTTGTTAAAATACTATCCTCTTAACATGAGTGTCTGTTCGTTTGAGAAACTACTCCCTATAATTATTTTGTTATGAGAAAAGTTAGCAACTTGTCTGTGAACAGGTGCAATACCGTAATGGGTGTTTTCTCGGAAGATGAATTAAAAGCAGAGTTTAAGGCGGCTAAGGCTTCTGCTCTTTGTCTTGGACCAGATCCGTCAGACTTTTCCTGTCACCAGAATCAACAAAGCCTTACTAATGCAATAAAGGAATAATATTACTAAGGAGGCACCACATTTACACATGATACATATCTAATACTGACAGAAATGCTTCTGAATATATTTATACCACTAATAATGACGAGCAAGACAACTAATGGTGAGATTAAACAATGCCTACTCGTACGGAACCTGGATGAACTTGAAAAGAGTGAGAAGACCACTCAAGCGAGAAAGGCATCATAGATATTCTAATATGAACCCATAATGTTGATATTTGATATACTATGTGCCTTACTTTTCTCTTAATCGCACTATAAAAGAAAACTACCACACAAGAATTATTTCAGCATATCATGAAGAGAAATAGGAAGTGGGGAAAAACAGAGTAGCGTTTCTATATCGTAAATAATACCTTCGTCATTTCTACAACCCAGTGCTTGATATACCATAGACCTCACTTTTCTCTTTATCATAATCTAAAAGAAAGCTACTGCAAATGAATTATTTTAACATCATCAAAAGAACTATTTTATGAAAATCAGTCCTGAGAAGGAAAGAAAAGCAGAAAAAAACAGAGCAATGTTTCTGTATTGTTATCGACACTTTCATCCTTCTTTCAACCCAGTTTGAAAGTGTAGTCTCGGGGTTGGCACTGAATGTTAATTTTGATTTAGAGAGATGGAAAGCTTGAAGATCATCTAAGAAATTTCCTTACAGAACTAAGTGAAATGTTTTATAACTCTAAAGACCATGCTCGGCGAGCAAATATAGATATCCCAAGTTCCCCTACAAAAGCACTTTTTTCCATATAGCATTAATGGAGATCAATAATCATGACATGAACAAGAATTTCACGTTTGGACCTTAGCAATCATGAATATTAGTCTTGACAGAAGTTCGATTTCAAGTGTTGGTTTTAATGTAACCAGCAAGTGTAATTGGGAAATGGAGTTACTTTTCACGATTGACAGCAACAGAATATTGTGAAAATTAGAAGTGAAGCATTTACCTCCACAGCGAGGCCAACCCCAAATAGTAGGGTCACCTTTTTCTGGAATGAGTTTCCTTGAACCTGCATTTAATCAGCAAGCACCATTTAATGAAACATGTAAATTTGTATGAGCCTTGTCTTGCGTAAAATATATTCTTTAAAATCACACAATCACTTCAAATCGTTTTTCAAAATCACAACTTCGCCTGGTAGATTTTCACAATGTTCAAATAATAGCACCAAGTGACCCTAGTTCATAAATGTAAACAGTTGCCACAAGCCGGTCTATGTTCTGATCCTCCCTGTGTTTTAACTTTCAAGTTCATGTTGATTTCAGCATTTCATGATCAGAAAGAGATATAGAGATTCAAATGATAGATGGAATAATCTTCCCGCCAGTTAAACTCCAGCTATAAGAAAATCCGCTATTTTTGGTCTTCATCGTAGGTTCTTTAACATGGGTATTTAAAGATGGGTGTTTGTGAAATATTTCTTTGTCTATGCTTAAGGAGACAGTTACTTCTAAGAAAAGGAGCACGCTCTGGGAATGATCAAATTCACCTGGATGCTAAAGACTAAACTCATTCGTTCATCTCTGCAGAAGCCAGCTGAACAATATTTAGAATAGGCTAAATGAAAAGACTTGTATATTATGTCAGTCTAGTTTTCAACTTCCTAGCAAACCCAAGCCAGCATTGAAGTAGGCCTAGCAACGTCATAGCTGCTAGGGACCTAGTTTGGTTGTGTCGTAACGAGCAAATAGATGAACCCCTTATTTAATTACCACTGACAATGTCATAAGGGCTTTTGCTAATATGGACAGGAAGAATTATTTCAGTTGACCAAGAGAGACATTCATCAAACTGGGTTTACAGTTGAAAATGACAAAAAGAGTGAAAACAATGAATAAAGTAATAAAATATCAAACGAAAATTAAAAACGGAAAACCCTGATAGTTAATACGCATACAGTAGCTTTCGCATGATCCCATGAAAAGTATGCTGTGAAGAAGCATGGTTCGTTCCCTTCCGTGACTTTATACAGTGGCACTTGAGGAGAGAGTCCCTCTAAAGATGCAGCCAACTCTATATATTTCTGGTGGGAAAAAGTTCCAGAATAAATGAAGCATATCAACCACGTAAGAAAATGGGAAACAACATCCTAAATATGATTAATATGTTTACCTGGCCAATTTCGAAGGCACTTTGCCTCTCTTTTGGGTTAACAGTCTGACCAACCCAAATAAACACTTCCCCATGCGTATCAAGGATGAGCATATCCTCAGTTAACAGATCATCTTGGGAGAAGTTGTAAATCTCCTCAACCTGCAGAGGAAAATACAAAACACATTTAGAGATCTACAAAGGCCAAATTACAAATTACAGATTTCTTGGCTAGGAAAATTGACATAATGAAGTTGCAGACACCAACTCACCTGGAACTTTCCTGGCGAATCCACGTTGGAAAAGAATGGTTGGAACAAGGAAACAGCTCCATCAGCAATGCCAGTGTCCTTAACATTTTATCCAGAGAAGTAAAAAGGAAGAATGCTACCTTTGTTAAGCGAGAAAGTGAACAAATGTGGATCCCTGACGGTGTCATTAGTGACTTTTTTGCTGATATAACTTTGTTTTCCTCCCAGTGCAGACCAGAAGGCTGAGCTTTCTGTTCCTTCTTTAGCATGTTTTAAAGCAACTCCTGGCTGAAAATCCCATAACAGGTGATATTAATGTACAATAAGATAGGGCCAATCAAAATCATGATTTTGCTCAGTTGTAAGAAATGCAAAAGGGGGGAAAGCTGTCAGGTCAAGTCAGTGTGCTTGACTTGAAGCAATGCGTGCAACAAAAGTACCTAGTCTAAGATTTCATGCATATAAGAATCAAAATCTCTTTCTAAAAGGGTCGATCTATTCGAGACATTAAAGTAAACGCATACTCAATTTTATCAGTGGTGAAAACAATTTGGTCATGTGCTAAGTGCTAACTTCTTACCATAACGCTTGAAGAACTTGGTTCTTTTTTAGATGACACTAGTTGGTGTTCCAAAGAATTTTGGTAAGCAGAATGTACCTTCAAAAAGTCTGCAACTTTTGCAGCCACCTGCTGCTGCTCAAAAGAAGATTGATTTCCATGCCAAAGGTAGATTGTTGAGCCCGATTGCAGGAGGAAACACTCAGTAGAATTTAGTGATGTTGCCACCTGAACAAGAACAGCATGCTTGGTCTGACGCAACCAGAAGTGACTGGTAGAAAAATATAAGCCCCAGAAAAACAAAAAGACGGTGAACAAAAATGAAGCATTGAATGGGTGCATACTGCATCAACTTGCACCGCTTTATTATAATTCGAAGTTCCAGAAGCTTGAATGAGGGCAATACACTCTGCTGTATATGTCTCGTCTGCCAATCCTTCGTCAGCCATTAATTGTTTGTAAGAAGAGCTCAAACCTCCCTAAAACATAGATAATTCAGTTAAAATGGATAGCATCACATGTTTAGAGTTTAGACTACATGCATTCTCAAAAAACACTTCCGGAGTAATGACACGGTACCTTAAGGACCACCATAGGCTGAAAAAGAGCAACAAACTGCGGTGGCTCTTTGCCTTCAAATATGCGACCCTGCGAGAAACTAATTCAATTGCAGACCATTTCCAAGCACTTTCCCAATCTGACAACGTGATAACGATACCTGAACAGGTCTACCCTTGAGGGAATTGAACATTGTGTTGGCCAACTGACTTGCCATCCTTTGATCTTCCTGAGTGGGAATTGTAATAAATATAATTTGTATGTAGCCATCAGTTCATCAATATTTCAGCCAACGAAAGCAATTAGCAAAAGAAGTTTACGAATCTGAAGACGTTCCCATGCCCTTTATATTGTTTAATCTCAACTCCAACCAAATGCGATAAGAGATTACTTATTCTTTCGTACAGATAAGTA
Organism: Neltuma alba; assembly: GCF_004799145.2. Taxonomy (NCBI): domain Eukaryota; kingdom Viridiplantae; phylum Streptophyta; class Magnoliopsida; order Fabales; family Fabaceae; genus Neltuma; species Neltuma alba. Next base: position 70,771 of record NW_021633817.1, read on the forward strand.
CTGTGGGGGAAAAGAGACTTTGAAAAACACGTTAAAAAAACACTAATAGCAGTTATTCTACAGAAAAGTGTGATTGCACAGTTTATTGATCATGGTAAGCAAAAGCTTTTATCCAAAGTGGCTATAAATCGGTAGCACAACAATGGACGATCATTTATGTGTACAATCTACGAAAAGGTATTCAAGTGCTTACAATCTAAGATGATCATTTATGGTTGGATTGATGTGTAAGACATTAGATATGTGGATCAAATAATCAGTGCAAAAATGTAGCAGCAGCTTAAAGAATAGAGTTGGTATAATCTAAAGATATTATCTGCTTAATACAATTATTCATGGAAAAAAATTCCTTTAAATTTACACAAGTTCTTAATTCACAACACTCAGCGCAGCCATGTAAGTTTGAAAAGTGATAGACAATGGTTTGCTAAGTTGTCTCATATCTTTAGGGAAAAAACCAACTGCTACTTTGTTCGTGAATTGAAAGGTGATACATATTCAATTTAGGTTGAAACTAATTAATATTGAATCAAAAATTATAAAAACCGAATCCTATTTTTTTCCCCGTGTGTGTGTCAATGCAGAGCAAAGGTTGATCACTTCAGTCCAGTATCTATTGCTTCCAGTAAACGAAAACAATAGACATCATCGTCTATCCCCTTGTATGACTGAATCAGCATTTAAAATATCAGTGTATATCACTTAAACGTTGCTTTTACGGCCAACCAAATCCTCGTAAAATGGAAGATATTTGCTCAAGTACGGTCGTTTTTGGTCAATCTTAAGATCCCTTGATTAAAAATACTAACAAGGCTTAAGTGAATGTCACGAAATATTACACTTCCATTCTATATTTTGAACTGATATTGGAATAACAGAAATTACCTCAACGCTGTCTTTCCCTAACCAACAGCACAAAAAGTAGTCTTCCTTCCTCTCACCACCGTGGTAGGTGTACAGTACCATGTAGCAATCCCCGCTGTAAAATTTACCTATATCCCCCTTAGGTAATGGATCCTTATCACCTCCATCAATCCGCCATACCTGAAAAAGTGAAATAATAGTATTTTCAAGAGACGGATTAAAAAAATAACATGTATTCGCACACGCACACACCCCCCTAAACAACTAACCTCCAACTTTCCACCTCCTTCGAGTAGATGAGGAATTTCCTCATTTACAGCTGTGTTTTTGGCCATTCCTTTGATGCCCATGCCTTGTTGCTTCACCAAAGCTAGTAGTAAACAAAGTACCATACTTAGTATGCCTAGTGAGACACAATGGCACGAGTCATGTTTCAAGTGGGAAGAAATGATATTCACCTGCAACTTTTCCCCTTCCTTCCTCAGCACCCGTAGTAGCAGTTCCTGTTGGCCAAGAATCGAAGTTGGATTTGAACTCATGTGTCTCAAAACCTTGAATTACTCTGGTTATCTTCGTCGATTTTGGCCTGTTGTGACTCACAACAAACTCCTGCAGCCAATAGGAAAGATAAGGAATCCATGTTCAACTGACATATGAAGAGTTACAAGTTATAACGTCAATACCTCAACTGCTTGACAGGCTGATTTTCTTTCTTCAACTTGTGTTACCCGGCCAACCCAAAGAAATACCTCTGCCCCACAGTCCAGTATATAGCATTTCTTGTTCTCCAATAGTGATTTAGACAATTCACCTTCTACGGGGTTGACCTCGCCATCAACAATGCTGCGAGGACATTTCATACGATAGTTACGACCAACCAACTATTTTTGTCTTTTAAAAATGGAAACTATCGACTTCCATCTATGATCCTTCTGAAACAGATCTTTGAGGGAATGAGGGAAGGGATGAGAAGAAATCAACATACTTATAAAGTTGAGCTGGAATGGCCTCCGGAATTATGTCATCCTCACAGATAACCTTCTTTCCAATGGGAGCAAAACCACCAAAGAGGACCCAAAATTCACCAGAGTCTGACTCAGTGTCCAACCTGCCATCATCTGCAGGGTGGAATAGATTTTAGACACATTTAGAAACAAAGTAAGAATTACGTCCACAGAATAGAAATGTCAAATTATATAAATTCTACCAAAAAAATGTGTCCTCACCAACAATTGCAACGTCACACTTCCCTTCGTGATACTTTTCCTTCAGAAACTGAATTACTTCCAAAGCCTTAGCTCTCTCTTGAATATTGGAATTTGCACCATTGAACTGATAAATTTTGTTCTGAGTGTCTAGGATAAAAACATCATCATGATTGAGTGACGAACGTGCGAAAGGTACCTGCGCAAGCAACATGTAAAGTTACATGTTCATTCAATGAATGTTCACTGGATCCATGAAGCTAATGTCTGGGGGAAAATATGCCTGTTTCATCCTGACAACTCGCTTTCCCTTGCATATGTACAATCGTGTTTCAAACTCTTCTTCTTCAGGTTTTCTAAATCCAGAAGCAACACCCCCCTCTAATGGTATGATACATGGTTTAAAGTATGACAAGAACTTGTCGGATTCATGGCCTTGGATTTCCCTGTGCTGCACTGCACGTCCTCCAAGAGCAGCATCAAGTTCAACAGTTTTGATGGCTGCTGTTCCAGCCTCATCCTAGAGAAAACCGTTATATCAAGAAATAATATTCTTTTGTCACCTATAATGGATCAGGTAATTTAAAACAAGCAGGTGAATCATGTATTTAAGACAACCTCAAACGAACTTTACTAGGCTCACCTAACATTTTACTTAGGCTCACCTGACTTGTGTCCTTTCCAATCCAGAAGTGTATATCATAAAAGTAAGTGCCTCCTTTTGCTTGAGTTGTCTGAAAGTAAGCATATAAGAGAACCGACATAACGAGGGGAAAAAACTGAAGATGTAAATCAAACATGCCAAAAGGTTAGTAATTGTGTTAGAGGCTTTCCTTATATGATATAGACATAATGAAAGTTGCACCCTTCCTCGTTCTTCATGTATTTAGTTTGTGAGTGTGCTTTGGCCTAGTGTGTCTAAGATGACAATTACCATGACAATGTGGACCGAATCTCCAATATGGTAAACAGAGATCATGAACCATGCATCTATAGAGCATTCAGCATCTAGTCATGCAAGATGATGATGAACAATACTAAATAATAAGAACATAGTCAATGCATCAGATTTAATGATACTCACCTGCAATATGAGATACGAATCACCCATGTAGAATTTCCCATATTCGGATTTAGGCAAAGGAACTGGCTGAAAATTCTCGATCCTCCATATTTCAGTTCCTCTTCATGAAGTTAAGTATAAAACCACTCAACGTGGACTCAATATACAAGAAGATAACCAAGAAAATCATATAGCATGCGAAGATCAATTACATACAATTTGGCTGTTCTATGAAGTAAATTTTTCTGTTGTTTTCGTTTTTCACACCTAATTTATTCGAGAAGCATAAAGAATAGATCGGATCACAATTTATATTCAAATGCACTTGATATATTAAGGATACGATTTTAGACCCACTCCCTGAAAGGCAGGATCTAAAATTTTAGTTGAGCTAGACATTGCTGAAATTCCTTCTTAAATGCTGTCTGTACAAGCAAGCAACACAGTGGATGCAAATTTCTGAGTAGCTCACTGCATAGAAAATACAATATTATCAGATATAATAAGGAATATATAAGCATGGAAAAAAAAAAAGCGTCCCTTTTTAGCGAAATTGCAAATTCTTTGACACCGCCATACACGCTTCTGCAATGATTAAAAAATATGTGGAGAACAGCCGCAATAACAGGTATTTATTTCCCTAAACAAATTTTGCTACGCCTTCAGTAGATACCAAGGCAACATATATAAATGCATGCAGGCGCGGAGTCACAGAACAAATTAAGAAAAAAGAAAAGAAAAGAAAAGAAAAAAAAGAAAGGGCAATCCAAGAGCCAAATCACTGTAAAACAAACAAAAAAAATCATAGAGAAAACTAATGACCAGAAGAAAGCGGTAACTAACTGTGAAATACCATTTAAGTTATCCAATATCTTCCGGACTCGGATCAACGTGCGATTATAATGCTGGTCATACAATGCTCAGTATATTGAATCATACAATAAAAAGTGCAGCAAGAGATGATCGAATTTCAGCTGTATTGAGAATCCGCGGAACTGATATGAATAACGTGTTTAAGGATATACCGAAGGAGAGGGATTGACGCACCTTTGATCTCTCGCTGTGATTATGAGTGGAGAGCTCAGAGGCAGGAGATAGAGAGGAGAGGAACATGCATGAAAAGAGAGATGAATTATTGCAATGCCTGTGACATTGTTCTCTCTCTAAAGTAACTTTTGAGGCTTTTGAGATCGGTTGAGAGAGGGAGGGCGCAGAAAATGAAAAGAAGAGGGGGCATGGATGAATTATGGCGACGAAAGGTTGGGGAAAGGAGAAAGGCAGAAAGCAAAGAGAAGATACCGTTGGGAGGAGAGAGGATTTTGGAGAGAAAAAGTCCTTGTTTAAAGGCAACGATCCGCTCACCTTGGCACCGGGCATGTTGGCCTTTATACGTTGCCTTTGCTTAGATGGACGAAATTTTACGTCTTTTCCTCCTTTTGTTTTATTTTTTATTAGATAATGTTATTTCCTTTTTCTCACATAAAAACGTTTAGGAGTGTTTGGATGGAATCAAAACTATGATTTTAAAAGTTTACGAAATAAATATATGGAGGAGTTTGTCTCTTTTCACAAAAAAATCTTCTAAGAAGCATTTTTGAGTGCTTTCAAACACTTCTTAATCGCTGCAATGACGGTGCGCTGCGCGTAACAAGTTTAAAGAAATTATGAATTCTTAATAAATGTTATTGATTGATTGTGATTGTAATGTATTTACAATCAAATCAATCAATTATCATGCAAATCAAATCTCTAATGGCTCCTTCTGGTGGTTATCAGATGCATGGCTGGTTCACATGCTCCACGCTTCTTTTATTTCTTTGTACATCTGGATCATGGGTGGCAAGGTTAAATGAAGGGTTGTCGCTGTTTAATACAATTCGTATTGTTTCAATGATTCAAAAATAAATATTTTCTGAAGGTGAAAAAAAAATATTTTCAGGAACATAAGACCCGCTAATAGTACACTGTAATTAGTTTTCTTTGGCGGCTGTATAGCTTGGTTGAAACCATCCATCTTCATGTCCTCTCGCTTCATTATTGTTGGTTTTTTTTCCTAAAAAAATTGAAATATGGAGAAAATTCTGATGTCTCAGCCGTTTATAGTGATATTTAAGTCCATGGAAGTCTCAATATATTGACTTTCCTCGCTTGATGGTTGACAAGAATGAAATAAAATGTATGGAACTTCAGGAAATTCTCTCGGGATGTCCCCCCCCCCCCACCTTTTTAAGGTTGAAAATTCTATCAATAATTATCATATCAAAACTCCCGTTCCTGCTATCATCATTAAGCTAGAGCTTGTAACAAACGGAGTAGCGGGATTAGCGCTTAGAAGGCTGAGAAAAATTATACACCTTCAGTCTTTAATATAAAAGCTAATTTAATTTTTAATTTGATTCTAAATATAAAATTTCAATCTACTTTACCTCTCATATTTATTTATTTTTTTCAAAACAATAATTATAATGGTTGCATATATTAAAAGTTCAACCAAGTGATAGTTTTAGCTAATACATAATTAACAAGGATATTTTAGGAAAGATAACATATAATTATTACATATAAGTGGCCTAACAAACTTTCTTAATTTACTCAAATTAATCAATTAGCTCTTATATTAAAAACCGAAAGTAATAATTAAGACTATACATAATGTCAGGTTCAGTTAACTTAATTCATGGAAAAGGGTCAAATGGTTTATTCATCGTTGTGATTATTGTGTAAAAGTGGCATGTTTATGGGAACATGGACAAACCAATAAACACCGACGCTTGAACTCAATTTGGCACGGTGGTATGGCCTCCTTCAATTCTATCACGTACTTCACTCATCTTTTGAAATTAAACAAATTATGATCATGTCATTAGAATTAATGCACATACGCTACATGAAGAATAATCACGCAGATATAAAATATAAAAAATACAATGAATTCAAGCTTTCACGAATTATGAACATTATAAATTGTTTTGAAGATTCCGTGGTGAGCAGACTTCTGGCGGCTGAACATCGTAATCTCTCCATGATCAATCAATTCTTTGCCTGAAGGGTTTTGATAAAAGGCGGCAGCTTTTGAGAGTGAAGATCATGTGTGATCGTGGCGTTTCTGCTTTTGCTCTCACTCATTGCAGCAACACTGCCCTACACCATTCCCTAGCCTCGTGCGTCATCTTGTACTTATTTAAATCCCATTGGTACCTTTTACAAAAGTGAGGAATTGATAAAGTTTTTTTATAAAAAAAGTAAAATTACATGTTTCATTTTCATATTTGTTCTTGTTTTCCGACCCTTTCACTGTAGCTATAGTTTTCTCCGACGAAGACTTATCAAGGCAGTGACACATCCCTTGCTGAGATTATATTTATTCTATTTTATTTTTTAAACTTTCTAATTGAAATGACCAAACTGACATTTGAGAGGGGTGCTCCTTTCTAAAGTTTACTTCACATTCTCCGGTTTTCCCTTTTAAACTAGCATGTGCAGTTAAGAAAATAATTCTCACTTTATTGCAGTTAAGATTCCCTAAAAGGATCTCTTTTGAATAAAATAGAATTGTTTTCCACAAAAAGATTATGGATGACCTAATGGTGATTTTTTTTTTTAACATAGGGCCAAGCATGGGCTCAAAAAAAAGAATTTTCTGTGGGCTAATCGAAGGCCCCTCCTCCTCCAAAAGGGTCACACATTCTAGATGAGGGGTCATCCAAATCACGAGGTTGTTTGCCATATCATGTGTGATTTTTGCTAGTCGGTTTGCACACCTGATTGTGTCTCTAGATGCGTATTTGAGTTGCAGCTCCCACTCCGGGAAAATCATGCTACGAGCCACATTGATTTCCTCCCTGAGTGGGTGGCTCGAGTCTCCATCCCTCATGATTAGATTATAGACCTCCATAGAATCTATATATACTATTACTCTCTCTAGTCCATATTGCCGACAACACTGGAGACCTTGTATTAACGCGAGAAGTTCTGCAGTGGTGCTGTGTGCATATTCCAGTTTGCATTGGTATCCAACTATGCACTGTCCGTGAGAATCTCGAATTATACCTCTACCTGTTGCTTTCTGCTCATTGTTTACAGATGCGTCAATGTCTAGTCTGAAGTAACCTAGTGGTGGTGTTTTCCAAACAATTTCCTCTTGATCACTAAAGTTGAAAACTTGATGTTTGTATTTCCCATCGCGTTGTCCTCCATGAGGTGGAAGATGGTTTTATGGAAAATTCTTTCGCTTCCACTTGTCTACCTTCCATGACCTTGCAACATTGGTTTTTCCGTAGAAGCCAACATATGGTATGAAAGACTTTAATCCAAGGCTACCTTGTAAATCATGGGGTCCCTAAGCTCTGGGTCATGTTCCTTTTAAGCCAAACCTACAAGTCAGAAGAGAAAAAACTAAATCTAGCGTTAGGTTTAACAATTTGTTCCTAGACATCTTGTGCTATTTCACAATCACGAAGTATGTGAAGAATCGTTTCTCTCTTTGACATTTGAAGGGACATTGATTATTTTCGGTAATTTCTCTGTTAGCTCTGAGAAGGTTTTTAGGAAGCCTCTTAGGAGAACCTGCCACATAAAGAATTTAACTTTCTATGGGATCGGCACCCCACACTTTTTCCCATGAAAACCTTCCCGTCTGACCTTTATGCGTAGTGATCATTTTATAACCTAATGGTGATTTTAAGCTCTTCCGATTCAACATGAACCTGGG